>NW_008751889.1:74531-90934 GCF_000715545.1 Opisthorchis viverrini | reverse complement strand
TAACAAAGAGCTTCCTGACTGGAACGTGACAAAAGCAAAAAACTTCAAACTACAGGAAGTGTAAGGCCGGAATAATGGATATGGAGAGGCAGCAGAGCTGCCACGACATGGCAGGCCGTTTTGAACTGAAGCCCGGAACCGTCACTAGGGTTTCATGGCCTTGGGCTATGGCGGATGGCCACGGAAAGCTATGTGGGGGTGGTGTAGTGGGGTGAAAATGTACTACGGACAAATTGTAGCAGGAAACGCAGAATTACAGTGTGCAGTGAAGCTTGTGCGACTCACTAGTGTTGCAGATGAAGCAGGGTCGAGTGCAAAAGTTACTTGGGAAACAAGTTCACGCAGAGCGTGACAAACAAAGCGGACGATATCATAAACGGTGGGAAGTATTCGATGAAACAGTAATGATAGGTTTCTGCTCCAGCTTGTGGGGAACAATAGGCGTGAGGTCCAAAAAGTTCAAGGACGGCCTGCTGACACGAACTAAAACTAAAAAAACCATTGCTGGCCATGAGTGACTTTGGGCGGTTGGGCAATTAGCCGGAGTGACAACGAGCAAAAGTGGAGATGGAGATGAGATAATTCGGATTGGGTGAACGTGGCAAGTTCTGTCTCAAAAATATGGTGTAATCTGAAGCTAAGCGGCCTCACTGGTTGCACTGTTTCAGGAATTGGTTGGGTGAACGTGGCAAGTTCTGTCTCAAAAATATGGTGTAATCTGAAGCTAAGCGGCCTCACTGGTTGCACTGTTTCAGGAAGTCAGGAACAAGGGGTAGTTTGGATGAGGACGTGTTGCTATAGCATAGGGCCAACCGAACACCGTGTACGGTGTGGAAGGAGAGAGTTGAAATTGCAGCAGAAAACCAGGCTAGTCAAATCTGAGCAAAAATTCATTGGGTACGAAAGAACTTGTTCCGGAGACGGTTTTTTGTCTTGCAGTTTTTTGCGCTGAATGGAACGAGTTTACGAGAGAGCACGTTCGAGAGAGCGTATGGCATTGCCGTGCCATCATTAGCCTGACATACTTCGGCCTTTGGACAGCTCCGTAACGAACGTCACTTTTAAGGCTATTGGGCTTGGATGTGCAGTTCTTTGGACAGCGGGATTTATTTCAGGGTAGTCGAGGAACAAGGTGAATCGCAGCCGATATGGGGTCGCAGGCTTCCTTGGTCCGTTTCGGGATCCTGTGGTTGTAGATCATAGGCCAGGGGGAGTGGATAACCCTTGCGCCGCTCCCGAACTTTTGTTGTGCCCGCATAAACAGTCACCTCAGATTGACGTTTCAAGTTTCCAGGTGCTAGGTCACTACAAGTCGCATCATTAACGCTGACACTCCAAATTTGGTCGACTGGGTAGCTAATCAGGCAGATGATGCTTGTAAGGTAATTACACGTCGCGGGGCCCTATTTGTAAGGATAATTTGATTGACCAGGACACATGCTCTTGGAGAGACCTGCTTTAATGCGTCAAGCTGAACGTGGCTATCAGCAGCCGACATACCAGAAAATCGAGTGGCAAGAAAGTTTCCGGCACCCGGGTATCCACTTGGAATCCTCGTTGCTGCTGGACCATTTAGTACTTGTTTTTTAAATGAGAGTGGGAAACCATCTTTGGCACCCCCTTGACTTCAAAGGTAGCGAGGTCGGTGGGTCCAAACGGCGGACGACCGGACTGGCACTGAAGCAATTTAAATCGGTGAGTGTTCCAGAACCAAGCTTAACCAAGTTCCTCCCGGCTACTGATGCCATAGATGACCGGCAGTATGGATTCCTGTCTCAAAGATCCGTTATTGGTCGCCAGGTACACTTCTACGGGACCACCACAGCAGCCTACGACGCTAGATGCTCCAATGTAGCAGTTTTTTGGTATTCAAAAAAGCCTTTGATCAGGTCGCCCATGCATCCATGCCACATAAACTTAGTACCGATGGCATCATTGAACCTTGTTTCACTGGTTCGCATCCTACCTAATTGACAGGTAGGTAGAGGATCACCAATGGAGTCATTCGATGAAACGTGCTAGGACCTATCCTCTTTTTAGTCTACGTCAACGATGTCTTCGGAGCCATATCCCGCGGTAGGGTCTTCATCTTCGTGGACCATATAAAAATTCTCGTACACATTTCCCCATTCTCACAAGCCTCTGCATTTCACCAGATTGAACAAGACCGAGATGTGTTAACTTGACGGTCAAACGACTCTGGCCTAAGCTTCTCCTCAAATTCTGCATCTCGTACACATTTCCCCATTCTCACAAGCCTCTGCATTTCACCAGATTGAACAAGACCGAGATGTGTTAACTTGACGGTCAAACGACTCTGGCCTAAGCTTCTCCTCCACGAAATTCTGCACAACTTCCTCCCGCTACTTCTCCGACTGTTGTTCCTACAATTAAGGGAAATCCTGTCACTCATCCCACGGAGATCAAACATCTTGGCCTTGGATGTTCCTGTATATTTTGTTTTCCCCATTAGGTTCAGTTCTGGGTTGCCTTAGCACGCAGGCTGTTTTTTAATGCTGCACTCCTTCCGCCTTCCAGAAACAATGCTTGCAAATTTTAAGCCATGCGTAGGACCAATCGTCGAATTTCGTCTTACATTCTCCTCCCTTTATACACAAAGTTGTAAGCTCGCACCTGAAAGTGCCCAACGCTCATTCATGAAAAACCCGTCCCTTCTGTCCAACCCTCTTTCATATCGCTCCCGCTGTCAAAACCTAGGCCTCGGACCACCATGGCTCAGACGGCTCAAGATAAATCTCCTTCACACCGTCTGTTTCACAAAAAGCCCCTAGAGCCGAGACCAGATCAAACGCAACATCACGTCTCCGCTACAGATTCCGTAATCCTTGCAACCTCCTGGTGTGTCCCCCAGCTTGTGCAAACATACGCCGCTACCTATTCCTAGTTTTACTACGCTCACATCTGAAACAGCCTTCTTGAGCAGCTGCAGAACAGTGCGCATCGTCATACTTTTTCTCAGTCCGTGGACCAATTACTTAACTGTGAAGGTTGTGCCCTCTTATACAATAGCAAACAACCCCGACCTCCTCTATGAACGGGTCCAGTGGGCGTTTGAGTTTAACGACGATGGACTCAGTAGGAAAGTAAAAGATTCTGTTATCATATCTTCCTATCCTCTTGACTTACATCAAGCCGCTGCATTATATGCCGATATATATGTGTATACATATAAACGTATACAGAATCCATCTGATTTGCTCCACAGCCCACTGAACACACACATTGCGGTACGCCTGTGCTTGACATGGTAGCCCACACTAACGTCTAGTCGTCGTTTAGCCGTAAAGCACCCGCTCTGAATACCAACATTCTCTCCTCACTGTCCATTCGACAACCGTCATTTCACTTGCCTCCTCTGAAACTTGCCTATACCAGCATCTGTTTGCTGTTTGCATGTTCGAATTGACTGAACTGCTTTTACTGACCTTGCTTTCCCCGACCGGATAAAAACTGGTAGCTGGGGTATTTTTTTAATATACGAAACGCATTTATGACCATTTGGATGGTCCTGCAGATCTGGTAGCATGCACGAGGGATAGAAAACTTCGTGTAGTGGACGGGCATGCCCAGCAGGAAGGGTCGTCCTTTTACGATGCGCCATGGTGCGTTCGTATACCCGCCACCCCTCCAGTAGCATGGGTGCATCTCCCATCACCGGCGGTTCTGAGCCCGGTCTTGAACTCCCAGGAAATAAAAAGAGCACTGCCCTGTTTTGTTTACTGCTTCTCGTGTTGAACTCACTTTGCTTGAATTACTTATCTCGCAACATCATAAACTACAGTTAAAGAACTAGCCTTTCGTCTAGCAAAAAGAAAAAACAATATACCTGGGATAGCCTGAAGTAATTCTGCAATGTCCATGGCCCACGTCGACATGCATAGCTGTAGCTGCCTTCATCAGAATCGAGGCCACACCACACCAAAACCCACCGTGACAATAAAAAAAGACAGCCAACCTGCTGCTCCAATCAGTAGATATTATATATATATATAGGTATATACAGTGAGACTCCAAACTTTCCACTACAAGCACGTGAGGCTACTGTCGAAAGTTTTCTCCGCCATGCACAAATTATAGAGTAGAGAATAGTGCCTCGAAAACTGGTTGCCCTCAACATTACATTCACCCTCCCCCTAAATTGTCCCAATATCATCCAACTCACTAATAACCTCCAGGAAATGTAGTCCACCATCTCAGGTGTTACTCCCATGCCAGTCGTTACGTGTTTGGTTTCACTTATACCGCCGCCTCTTTGCCTACTTACATCTTAAGTAGTATGAAAGCATATGTTGGCAATCCCAGATTGACTTTGATGACTACACTACTGTCTCGTTCAACCACTTATTGTCACCGACCTAACTGTGGCAAACTTCCGGATGTTTTTCCATTAAGGGATTATATCCTGTCAAATGACTCCTATACATCTCCACACTTTACTGATCTCATCCCAGTTCATCTTCTTCCCAAGCTTTAACCTGCGGTAATAGTGCTATGGACGTCCTGTTTGGCCGTTATCCACTCCACCCAATCTGTATATTACACCTGAAGGTATCCCCGACCGAAAAAAACAAACAGTGCCTGCGATGTTACATTGGTTTTGGTCACCCTGTAAACCCCCCACAAACGCGTAACATCCAGCTTCGCGCAAAACTTCACATCCCAGCCCAACTACCAGCCCGTCCAGAAACCGAAGTATGTGAGTGCAGTGACGGCACGGCATTGCAATACCCAGTTTGATAGCCGCAACTGTTTTCATTGATTTTGGTCTCCCTGCAGAATCCCCTCCTCAACTCACGACATCTTAGTGCCCACAGAACTGCACATCCCAGCCCAACTACTTCAATCACGACGTCCGTCACGGGGCTGGCCAGAAATTGAAGTGTCTAGGTGCAGTAATGGCACGGCACTGCCATGCATAATTTGATAGCATACCCGCAACTGTTCACTTCCTACTTTGACTGTGCACTCTCATCCACTCTTTCTAATACGTGCAACCATAGTCAGTCTTTACCTGGCCCCAGCCGTCTTCAGTAGGCATTCATTCTGATCTGCCTGATCTTCCATTGGATCTAAACATCCCGGTATCTTTTACTTTGTACTCCTCACTGAGCCAGTCATTTTTGTGCAGTTCGCGTTTTCCCTTGTGCGTCTGCGTTAACTCCTTCTCACAAGGAACTTTTACGCCCAATTCCGCTCCAGGAGCAACACTAGCGAGTCTCTCCAGTTTCAGTGCACACTGATTCTGAGTTTCCTACTACCATTTATCCATTTCCTACCATTTACTACCTTTTATCCTACTTCATGACCCTGGGAATACGCCCAATGGCTCAAGGCCATGAAGAAGCATTGACGGTTTTTGGCTTTAGTGGCAGCTCTGCTGCCTCTCCAGATCCGTTATCCTGGCTCCACATTTTCTACAGTTTGAAGTTTTCTTTATTACTTACCAGGCAGGAAGCCTTTTGTTTTATCCTCACTCGCATTGCTTTTGCCCACTGTTGCAACTTCATATATATTTAAAATTGCCTCCATCTTGAATGAACTTCCTTCCCGGTTAACAATTCAAATGGACCGCCCTTTTTGGACTGGTGGAATTGAACTCAATTTCAGTTTTGCAAGACATCCATATTTTCCGTTTCCCTTACGGCGCAAATAGTTTTAACCGCTTTGATCATACTATTTTTGTACCAAAACCTTGGGCAGCTATATATTGTTTTAATTCATGAGTTTGAGTCGCGGTTTCGGTCACGCGTTGACTGTTGATCCATATCGGCTTTGCTTGCCTTTTGGAGTACCTCACCGCTTGTCGAAAACCGTTGAGGTTTGTAATTTTGTATTCCGTGTAACTACTTTCATTTTTATAGTACAGCACATTTGCGTAGCCATTCGTTCGGAGTTTTGCCGGTTTGGTTGCTAACCTTGGTGCTCGTTGCTCAAGAATTCGAAACGCTCGTTACACCGACCACTTTTGAATCCTAATGATCAGATCTTGTCTCACCTGATGGGTTTTCCGCAGGTGATAAGTAGCACTCGTAATTTTGGTTACTTTCTCGTACCGCCTTAGGTGTGGCTAAGTCTACTTCGGTTAATGTCCACTGTTTGCGTCATCGTCCCTTTTCCACGAAACCACTAATAACAACCTCAAACTATTATTATTTTTATTGTTATTATTATTATTATGCTGTTTATTTCCAGCTAGTGATGTCATGCTGTCAGGAATAATCACACAATTACATTCTGTATAGAGCACGACTGGGGGTTGACGAGTAGTGAGGATTGAGCCAAAAAAGGACAGTCAATAACAATGGGCAATATGCGATGTAGACTTGTTGACGCCTCAACCGGAGTGGGAAGGGAAACACAATTACCTGTTGTTTAGCTCATTTTTTTGGGGACACATCATGCTGAGGCAAGTCTAGCCCGTTTAGATTCGAAGGTGGAAGGCAAAAACAAAAAAGGGGAGGGCAATAAAGAGACAGTGCCTCGCACATGATTAAAAAACTTCAAATTGCGAAAAATGAGGATCCAAAGCAACAAATCTTGTGCGGTTCCTAGACTGCCACTGTGTGGCTGGTCAATTCGAACTAAGGTCTTAGAACACCGATGAAGCCTTTTCGTCCCTTGATTGTCCGGCTCATGGCCAGGGTCACTAAAAGCGTAAGTGGGGATGTAGTGACCACTTTGTACTGACGTTTGTTTTCATCTGCTTCTGGGTCAGAAACTCCGCATCACAGACGTGGATTCGGAACTTTTGCCGTTCAGACTTCCAAGAAGTGACCAGTTTCTTTAAACATTCAAAAACGAGAGCTGCTTCAATGGAAGTGTTAAAAAGGACCGCGGTCCGGGAAACCCACGAGGCTGAGCGGGGTTCGTCCCAAAAAGTCAGCGCGCCGCCGGATGGGCTAAAAGCCACCTGGAAGGATTCCGTGTCTTCTGAAAAAAGGGTCTCAGCTATTTTCTTAAGGGTGACTACAAATGAAACAGAGGGCGAGCCGGCTATTTTCAGAATGCGAGACCACTGTAAATAGTGGCTTTGGTGGTTTACTCAATTGCTCAAAGCCACTTATGGTCAGCAACGACCATCCAACCGGCTTCATCATAGAACTGACCGTACCTCATGCTTCGTTGTTCTTGTTGTTTCCACCACCACTGGGGGATCTTTTCACGCAATAAGAGTGTTTCGTTGATTTTCCCTTCTACCCGTAGTGTTTCTGCCCACCGCGTTTAGGTTGTACCGAACCGATCATGCCTCAGTCAACATGTTCCCTTCAAGTTGGGTCTTTCAAACACTATGCTACCTTCGCTTGTACAGTTCTTGACTTAAAACACACCTATATAACCACATCTGACGCTCACAGTCCCACCAGGGCAAAAATTCTCCCCGCAATTTTAAATGCCTGTAAGGAAACTCAAATGGGCTCTCCTCTCCATGTAAAATATTCAAGGGCTCTTTTGACGAGGGCTCTTCTGCTGTTTTTGTCCCAACTGGCTACCAGGCCCTACTCTGAACTATTAATTCCTACGTGAGACGCCAAGCTTCAACCCCTCAGAGAAGTTTTCATCCTTATTCTTAGTTAGGTCCTCTGAATCCACGCGTGGATACCATGCTTATTTGCCCGTTTGGATTTATGCACTGTCTTCAAATAACCGTGTGGCACTGGTTGCCGACCCATGTTTGGCTGTGACAATGCTCCGTCACTTTTGCTTACATTCTTCCATTTGGAAACGCTTGTGTTTTATAATTATGTCAATTTCATGCAGTCTTTCTCCAACCGTAGCCAACACATTTCGGCGCATGACCCGCTTTGGTAAGGTGACGGCGTTTGAGCCAAGTCCTTGAATAGTAGCCCGGTAGATTTCACTATACCTCAGAAATCTTGCGGATACCCGGGCCAGGCCTCGTATCATATTCAACTGCATATTCAATGCATCACAGCCCTCGTGGAGGCATAAACTTTCCGAACGTGAACAACGCGGGCCTCCAGACCGCGAAGTGTGCGTTTGGATATGTGTGCATCACGCCTGCAGTCTGAAAAATGTCTTCTAGAGGATCTTACGGCACAGCTGGTTGACCGCAGAGAGTGGATGTACGCAAGTTATCACTGTGACTGGTATTTGGTGAGAAAGCAGCTATGCCTTCATGCGGGCATATTCAGTGCATCACAGCCCTCGTGGAGGCATAAACTTTCCGAACGTGAACAACGCGGGCCTCCAGACCGCGAAGTGTGCGTTTGGATATGTGTGCATCACGCCTGCAGTCTGAAAAATGTCTTCTAGAGGATCTTACGGCACAGCTGGTTGACCGCAGAGAGTGGATGTACGCAAGTTATCACTGTGACTGGTATTTGGTGAGAAAGCAGCTATGCCCTTCATGCGGTCCATTCCATGAGGATGTGTGCCGCTAACCAGATTTGCAGATGCGTAGGGAGAAGACCCCTAGCTGAAGGGCCATCTGGCTGACCGCAAGAGGTGGGAAGCAGGTTGATAGTAGCGGCAATTTTCGGTGGAAACCACTAGGCGCTCGCGTATGGTTAACATAATGGCTAACACAAGCCAGCAATTACCAATGAACGTGGTCACCCTGCGTTCACCCGTTTCTGGTATTCAGAGATGATACACTTGCATTGATGTCGATCTTTACACGTGCATTACCTACATCAACCCAGCTCATTTTACGGCACGACTTTACCGGTCCCAAAAGTTAGAGGATAATCTCCCTCAATTAATATGATGGTCTATGTTAAGAACATTTCCACTTATGGTCCCCGTAGCTTACCGAAGGGCCCCGGTAATTGCTGGTGTCTGGGAAGAACAATTAGCATACTGTAGCCACCCAGTCACTCACATACTTTACGTTTCAGCTTACAGTCGCTCACTGGATCAAGAGATGTCTTTTTTCATACCCACACACTACGTCACATAAGGTGACTCATCAAACGTCGATTGTCTGTACCGTCTAGTGAACGTAGCAGCTACTCACGTGCTGGCACGCCTACGCACACGCGAACCGGCCTACTTATAGGGAAACCGTACACAGTCAGCACACACAGACTCAAGCGCGTGAAGGGAGCAGGAAGTCAACCACTTTCCACAAGTCCACGGACAATCATGGAACACGTGTAGCAGCCATACTGCGGAGAAAACACGTTCCTGCCGTCCGGACTTTTACCAAGGAACTCTCACATTCGATAAGTTCCTTTTTTCGTCTAGCTCCCATTTGCATTGTATTTATTTTTATACGTGTCGCAACCCACCAAAGTCAACCATGCAAAAAACTTTTATTAGTGCATATACCTTCTGAGTTGTATTATGACTATCATCACCTGTGCACTAATAGTTCCAGGGGTACTCTCCGTTACGTGCTGAGTCCTGTAGATGCGTATGCATAAGGCAGAGACCTCATTTGTTTTCTCACCTGGTTGGTGGGTTACCTCCGAAGCCGGATTGGTCCGCATTCAACTCGTTGCTTATAAGTTGGAGCCTGGTCGGTTGATTTACAGAGCAGCTTCGTTTATTTTTGGCACATTTGTTAGTTGTGTTAGGTGATCCCTTATAGGAGCTGTAAGTCTGGCTGAGTGGCATTTGCAACCCGAATATCTTTTTGCTATTCTGCTTTTTTCTCTGAGTCCTTGTCCCGCTCAGGGTTTGATGGTTCTGCGCTTTTTGCCCTCAAAGGCTGGTAGACAGTGTCCATCTCAGTGAGTCTACTCATCGCTTTAAAAACGTCGTACCACACCTCTAGGAGTTTGCGTTCTTCTTCATTCTTGCTCCTCTTGGTGATTCCAGTCGAACTTATGTCTCTTCTGGTCTTCATGTGCAGCAATGAACAAAAGTTTTTCGTGCCTTCTGGTGGCGAGCTAGTGTTTGTTGTCTCTGGTGAACAATTTCCTTCCTGTTTGTCCCACAAATCGTTCTGTAAGTAACACTTTTCCCTTCCATTTATTGGTTTCTTCTTTGGTCTCGATAATGCTCTTCGCGGCGTGTTTGTAGTCTGCGGGTCACCCTAATATCATGCTTTCGTTGCATCCCTGCTGTATCCTCGACGCGTACTTGTTTTGCTTGTGCTTAGGTTCGTGAAGTTGATAGGTTTGTTTGGTTGAGTTTTATTTTTCAGAGATCTCTAGATAAAATTTCCCTCGTAACCATTTCTCTGACTTTGATTATCTGTCCTTATGTTGCACTGGATTTCATTGTGCTGCAGTGAGTTTTAACACGCTTGAATGGTGACCGAACACAGGTACGTTTGTGGCGGTTTGGAGGCGACCGTTTTAGTTCATAATTTGGTCCGTATGCATAAGCTTACCGCGGACTTCCGTTTGCTTTTACATGTCTAGCAACCTCGGGACGAGAACATCTGAAAGCGCCAGCTATTTGCCGTAGTCCTCTCTCATAGTATAATTGCTGTCGTCTGAAGCTCTTTTTGAAAATGACGGAAGCATTGTCCACTTAACGCATCCATAGTTTGGAACCAATAAGTGTTAGACCGCTTTTATTGCCATGTGTCAGGGGGGAAGCCACTTGTTTTGCTCTCCCTCGCTTTGTTCTTTGCCCGCCACTTTCAAATTCAAACGATCCTATCTCGCTCAATATTCTCTCCAATAACGTATAGTAACTGTGCTTCTGTGCCCATGCCGGTTTAATGGTGATCCTTCCTACACCGGATAATGTCCACTCCATAAAATGCTGTCCCCTTTCCTAACCTCCTGCGCCCACAATCCCCGCCAACCACATTCTGACTGTAGCATTATTATCATACCCGACGGTATGCCACCCACAAGTTAGGAATGAACATTGTTATTATTATTATGAATCTGAAATAAGGGCCCATGGGCGATCCACGCAGTTGTTCTTAGTGTGTGCCGTTGAATTAAAAGTACTTAGTCAGACAGGAGTTGAGCATTTTGCATATGCTTTCCTGTTAGTTGGATGGCTCCACGCGCCTTCACCGAGCGACTGACTCAACAACAGGGAGAAGTGTTTCGCCGATGTAAACAACGTTTTCTTCAGGACCTTCGGATAGACCTCGTCTAAACTTGGCGGACTAAAGGATTCTTCCCCGTACAACAGCTGATAAACGCCTGTAGTAATTTGGCTACCCAATAAGCTGGTTTGGTCCAGGTCAGCGAATTAACGATAATCCAATCATGGTTGTTCAAGAGTTTCTTCTGAAAAGTCCTCACATAAAAGTTTTCAAAGGTAGTCTTAAATATTTTGATACCAGGGTTAACACATGAAACTCGCGGATGACCGCTGTAAGCGCGAGCGAGATCAGAAGAGTCAAAGCAAGTGACCATATTTGTATTGCGTGAAATTGTACAAATGCCCGTTTTAATGCTTTTGTACTCAAACGAAAAATATTTGTGTCATCGACAACATACTTAGTATTATAATGAAGGCAAAAGGGAGGCACAAAACACCACACGTCTATCTTCTTTTAGGCTAAGCCGGTTGGAGGCCGCTGTTATTTTTTTGCCAAAATTTTATGTGGTGAGGTCTGTGGGATAGAAAACACGTCTATATTTTCCGTTGGCTTCAGATGCTACTTGTTGGTCATCCGGTGGTTTCTCACTCCTGTCTTTAGGGAGAAAGCGATTGGTTTATGTCTTTGGCCTTATCTTTTCCATTTAGTTGTAAATTTTTGTCTTCCAGTGAGGCTTAGTATCGGAGTTTGCTTACGTATCTCATAGTTCTGAATTGCGGCGGTTCCATATCCTAAAAATTTCAATTTTTCTTTCTGTGCCTACTGTGGTTGTCTTTTTGAAAATCTGTTAAAACATCGCTTCCAGAAAGTGCCAAATCGCTTTGGGTAGCCACCTATCTCTTCGACTGCACGCTGGCTTCTTTGAAAGAGGCACTCCCCGTGTCTTGTAGATTTTCTGGACAATCAGACTGTCTGCCCCCGTCGCTCAACCTGGTCTCGGAGTGTTTCTGCCAAAATGGCTAGTAGCTTTAATATTCCTACACCCGATTTGAGTTAAAGGCTTCAAAGGGGCTACTGCGGTGCGCACACCTGCTACATGCCCTTGTGCCTTTGAGGCATGCTTATCGCTAGGGAACATACTGTCTCAATGGTGGTAGCGAATTCTGATGACTGCTTTCTGTGGTTCGTGCAATATCACCTCTCGAATCTATAGATTTACCGCTGTTCGAATATTTGCGGCTAATTCCGTTTGGTCCCCTGGGTTTTGAGGCGTGGCTTGGATACCAAGTTGCCCCAATTGGACCCTGTGAGAACACTTGTGAATTGAAGGTCCTACAAAAAAGGATTACTTTTGGTGTCGCTTTAGACAGGCTTGTGTGCACAGAGGAGCGGACGTCAAATTCATCAAGCAAGTTTTAGTAGGACCAGGTTCACGTGGCTTACTCGACTGCGGTCGGTTGCCATTTGCGTTTTTCCAGACTCCATTTTCACCCGCGATTAGTGGCCAGCTTGATGCAGGTTGGCTTTTAACATACGGCTTTTTCGGGTTTATGGCTTTACCTCTAGGTGTCAGGAGTGATGAATTCATCCAAAACTTGTTTCGCCACTTTTACTGAGTGGAGCAGGAGGCTGACATTTTGCAACCTTCGGAGGAATTTCCAACGACTGCGTCTATTATGTCTGCTTTCTATGTGTAAAACCCTATCAGTGCACAGTACATGGCAGCCACAATATAACTCGGAAGGTATATGCACTGATAACGGTTTTTACTATGATAGGCAGTGGTGAGTTGCAAGTCAAAACGGGGACTTGTTGTTTGTCGGAGTCCATTGGTGATTGTTTGGACGCCGGGAACGCGTTTTTTCCGCAGTATAGCTCTTATAGTGTTCCATGATTGTCCATGGACTTGTGGAAAGTGTCTGACTTCCTGCTTCCTGCGCGCGCGAGCGTTACTTGTAGCTACGTTTGCGAGCACGTGGGTGTCAGCACATGACTTGTTGCTGCGCTTGTCAGACACTAGACAGTCGATGTCGGATGACTAACCCTTGTGTATCGTGACTTGTGAGTGCAAGAAAAAAGATCTCGTGATAAAGCAAGTGGTGGTGAGCTGTACAGTCGTGTATTTGGGTGAAGGATTGACCACAACCAAAACGCTGCTGTCGTTCCGGTTAACTGGCCAGTGGTCATGGGGCTCGCTACTACGCTACTGCGCTAAATCCAATCCGTCGGCCGATATAGCGCACATATTCGTCCCCTCGGCTCCCGGAAGTGTTCATATGTATATAAAGTGTGTGGAACTTATTATTTCATAAATACTGGCATTTACAAATAGCATTCATGGGAACCGCGCGTTGCTTGCAGCTGACGGCAGTGATTCAGTGACTACCATTATCCATGTTTATTTAAGGACCTGTGGTCATATTTCTTGGACTTTCCTGCTAACCACCCCCATTTTATCCGGCAGTTTTTCACATAAACCAGACTAGACTGGTTGCACAACATTTCCTCCAATTCCCAAGTCTCAAACCTGGAAGTGGCATTTATTCATGGGAACCGCGCGTTGCTTGCAGCTGACGGCAGTGATTCAGTGACTACCATTATCCATGTTTATTTAAGGACCTGTGGTCATATTTCTTGAACTTTCCTGCCAACCACCCCCATTTTATCCGGCAGTTTTTCACATAAACCAGACTAGACTGGTTGCACCACATTTCCTCCAATTCCCAAGTCTCAAACCTGGACAGTAGCATTTTTGAACGCCCAGCACGGCCGTTATCCATTCTTCATGGTTTCTGGTTCTCGTCCACAGGAATTTCCAACTGAATTGAAAGCACCGGTTATTCTGCATTTGCTCGGCTTTGTGTTTGCTGATCTGCTTGGTTGGCCCAGGGTATGCTCATTTTCTATCCGAACACCGCATCCTTGACACCCGTTACGCGGCGACCAAGAAACCTGAGTATGTGAATATAATAGTCTCACGGCACCATTTTCTTCCTGAGCTCGACCGACTCCTCTTGACAATCATTTTGGTTGCTTGCAAACACGGGAAAACTGTTCACCAGGCTACAACTGCGCCTGTAACGAGCTCATTCCAATCCGCTGGACCCTGTATTTGACAATTAACAATGTCGGCTCTTCACTCCCGTTTGAACTTGCCCTGCCTAGATGTTCGGTGATTTAACTTAAGGTACTGACTCAACTTAATGCATAAGTATTAACACTTCCTCTCAACTAACATTCACCCCGCGCTTTCCTCGAACAGCGATACCGGTGAGTCTACCCAGTCACTGTACATTGTACCCCTAGGGTCGCAACCTGCCATTATCTCTGCTGCAAGGTTTTCCATTTCACCATTCCCACTCGCATTTTTCGTTTAAATGACCATTATCTCCACTGTCCAAGGTCACTCAGAGCTTGCGGCTACATTCAGTTTTAGATCACGTCAACTGATTTCACCACTGAAATAATCATACCTCCTGTTCCATCGTTTTAGCTTTTTTGTTTTCCACAATTTACAGTTAGATTTCACGTGATAAGTACGTCATCTTGGTTGTACCCTCTCTTCCGACGTGTTGTTGCCCGCCACGTTCGGACTGCTACTTCCCGATCATGCCTTAGTCCGTGAGCCCCTCACCAACTGGGAAGTTAACCCATCATTATAGTGTTTAATACGTAATATACATATCGGAGAAGGTGATTTTCTTAAAATGGACGAATGTTACCATTGACGCGCAGCTATAGTAGTTTGTAAACGTTGCTATAATACACTCACCCAGGCAAAAATGCAGGAGGGTTGATTCTGTATTTAGTTTGTCTCGGGTGGACTCTGTCCACGCAGACAGACGGGGAAACCTGTATCCTCATACCAAAAAAAGGTTCACCAAAGTAATAATCACGTTGGAATCACTCGTAAGCCTCTGATCTTTTGTACGCTCCCAAGAGCGTAATGGTTTCTTCATCCGCACATCCTCGAGTCACTGGTCGTCACTCCTACATATGGTGCCCAAGAAATCTAAAGGTGATTGGGGACCTTGTTGAGATTACGGTTCGCTCGATAACGCTACTATCCCAGACAGGTAGCCCATCCCACATATCCACGATTTCACAAGTGCCTTATGCTACACAAACATTTTCTCCAAACTTGATCTCGTACGTGCATACTACCCCAGACGACATCCCTAGAACAGCCATCACAACATCGTTTAGCCTCTTCGAATTCACGCGTATGCCCTTTGGTCTTCGAAATGCAGCTCAAACGTTTTAAAGTTTCATGGGTTATTTTTTGTGTATGCCTATCTCGACGATGTTTTAATCGCTAGCACCTCCACAACTGAGCATGCAGATCATCTCAGAACAGTATTTGAGCGTCTTCCCACTAAGAACATACGTTTAAGCATTGACAAATGCTTATTCGGTGTTACTAGCCTAGATCTTCTTGGCCACCACATTGACCCAACAGGCATCTCACCATTGCCCGATCGCGTTTCGGTCCTAGAGTCTTTCCCCATACCCACCACCCTCACCCAACTTCGTCGTTTTATTGTTATCATCAACTACCATCGGCTATTCATCCCTCATTGTACAGATATCTTGCATCCACTGACCGATTTACTTGGCTCCGAAGAAAAATCTGTTACTTTGCCCCCGTCGCCATTGCCGCGTTCGAAAGAGCCCAGCAAGCTATTGCTCACACCACAAAGTTATCTTTCTTCGATGCTCATGAAAGCACAAAGCTACTTCTGACAAATGATGCTTCAAACTCCGCCGTCGGCGCCGTACTTCATCAAGCTGTTAACAACGCATCTCAACCACTAGTCTTTTTCTCGCAGAAGATGCAGATGTATAGTGTGCCACACGATGATCGTTTTTGTTCGTCAAGAAAGTGGTAAGGCTTTGTGATGAACATGACTGATACTCTATTCATTGCTCTATTCATTATTCTCTTGTTTTAATATTCCATATGCTGTACATATTCGCCAATTCGAATACATACGTGCTTGTTGTTGTGCTTCGCTGAATTCTGGATTTCTAGTTTGTCGGGTTGTACCGATATACGTAGGAAACTTAATGCTCACATTTTGGCGTCGCGATTGGGACAATTCATCATGCCTGCCGAAATGGAACCATTAGATGTTAATTCAACTGCGCGTGACGTAGAGGATTATTTGGAACGATTCGACATATGGTGCCTCACAAAATCCGATATGGATGATAAGAAACTCACTGCATATTTCCTACATTTCGTTGGCAAGGAGGCGTATACTTTGATCAAGAATTTAGTATACCCTGAATCTCCAGTTGATATTCCTTACACAGCATTGAAAAACAAAGTTCTTCAACACTTCAAACCGATTAATTTCGTAGCAGCCGAAAGAGCTAAGTTCAACATGTTAACCCGCTCTCATTCTCAGTCGGTCCGTGATTTCGTGTTACAGCTGCAGACACAGGCAGCCAAATGTGACTA
>NW_008751889.1:70554-73109 GCF_000715545.1 Opisthorchis viverrini | reverse complement strand
GCCTTAGTGTAAAAAAAAACAAACCACCACTGGACTATAAACATCCACACGCTCATTCAAGGCGTGGCGGATATGATGAACATGACTGATACTCTATTCATTATTCTCTTGTTTTAGTATTCCATATGCCGTACATATTCACCAATTCAAATACATTCATGCTGGTTGTTACCCTTCGCTTAATTATGGATTTCTAGTTCGTCTGGTTATACCGATGTACGTACGAAACTCAATTCTCACAGTTGCGTTTTTTGGTATAGCATCCGACCGTTGATTGTGGATGTTGAAATCCTGAAATAGCGTAAAAATCCAGAAATTTTGAACCTAAATTCGTGCTTTACCAATTAAAGAAAGAAGCCATTCACTGTCCTTCAACTGAACAGTTACAGACTATGGGACGGGAAAGAAAACTCTCAAGTGCACCTTGTTTAAATAAAAACAAATACGTTCTTCTTGAATGCATCTTCTTAAACTTTCCTAAATAATCATTCACTATCACGCCAATGTAAACGAATGCAACAAAGCAATTCACCAATTCCGTAATAAACCCCACCTTCCAATAGATAGCTTTGGTGTCACGAGAAACCGCATACTACTCGCACGCCTCATCAGTAGTATCACTTAAGCCAAGAGTTATGCACACACGGGATAACTATAAGAACAAGCCAAGACATCGCGAACTAATAGTGAAAGGAAGAAGGCCTTCGCTGTGGAGTTATTTATTAGAAAATATCAACTGACTGGCTACAGACTATTGGACAGGGAAGCAAAACTCTCATTTGCATCTTATTTACAAAAACTGGACATCCATGTTCTCCAGAACGCGTCTTCTTGTACTTTCATGGATATTCATTGACTTCAATCATTCATCACACAAATCCAAGCAAATGTTACAAAGTGACTCCACGAATTCCGCAACAGATCTCCTCTTTTCAAAAGACGCAAAGCGAAATGCCAAGAACAGCACATACTACTCTCATGCCTCCCATCAGTAGTATCAACCTTACAATAGTAACACCAGGCGTGTGATGAACTTTCTACAATCACATCACTTAACAGAACCATCCCATATATGGAATCGCATTCGAATTCCGAGGTAAAAATATTAAAATCTAGTACAAAAGTACCTCTGGTGTGCACACGCGTTACTCTCTCATGGTTAGCGGCCTCGACTATTCAGCTTCGAGTAACTATTCACAGTAAGCTAGTGAGCAACTGGTACCTTTTCAAAACTATGTTTCTTTAGGCTTCCAACTTCATTGGTCCGTAGCTTGCTTCCTGGGTAGATATGTTCCATGACAAAGCAAAGGATCGTGCAAGATTTACTAAGTAGTTACAGTACTTCTCACACGCTTTAGGAAATCCAAGTTTATCCGAGATGCGAGTTCTCTCGTGATCTCTCTTAGATATCTTCATGCGAGGACAATTAGTTATTTTCTATCCTTACCAGCTGAATACTTCGAAGATTTATGAATTCCGCAATTATATTTCATGGGTTTTCCGGATGGCTAAATCGGAAAAACCTGCACATTTACATCATTTGAATGTGAACATCTGTGACCATCACAGGTCGATCTGATTTATAATACACAAAAGAAAATATGGCGCACCCATTTAAATAGCAACAATCGATTTTCGACAAAGAGAGATATTTGAATCTCAAAGATATCCACTACTTCATTCGGGTACAAAAATCACTATGGTTATTGCTAACCTGATCTCTTTAGCATTCTATTTACATCAAATACATACCTGTTTGCTTGAATATTCCCATGGTTTGAAAAATAATACAGTGACGAACATCAATGTTTTTGGGAGCTCGTCAACAGGTCAGTACATATCTAATGGTTAAAACAAGAGCGGAAAATGAAATACCGAAGATTGGTTAGTGAAATGCAGAACGTGGAGACACGAACGATTGGTTGTCTGCGCCCCCCCCCCCATGTCACATCTAGTTGGATGCTGTGAGACAGTGAAGAGGGTTGTTGAGTTACTTGGCCGGTTGATTCGTGTCACACGACCAAGGCAGACTCAGCGTGTGTACGAAACGTTTTTGACAGCACAGTACCGGGTTTCGCAGGTGTATAGAGACTGCCTGAGCTGTAGTCAAGCAACGCCGTTGAATAGATACTGTCAGTCTATTTGGCACGCGGTAAATGATTTGAAATGACTCATTTGGTATGACTACGTGCCCGGTGTCAATAAATGTGGGATGCGATTGAGCTCCTGAATGAACTGTTGAGGTTAGCGGTATTCCGGTAAGAGAGGTGCTCGCGTATGTTGGGCGCACGTGCTTTTGAGGTTTAAGTTCAGCAAAGGGTTTGTTTGAAACCAAGACCGCAGAGTTCCAGTGAAACATACGTGTTTGTCTCCGTGATGCATGAATTCAGCACGTGTATCCAGGACGAGAAACACAATCCGTTCAATCGCCGTTAGTGGTCAGGGCGCTTATTTGGGTTATCTGCAAACGATAAAATATTATGTATAAAATGTGCTTTACTATCTTTAATATGAATAATAATAAGAACAATTGTTCAGCTGTAGCCCCTTTCGGT
>NW_008751889.1:64350-70510 GCF_000715545.1 Opisthorchis viverrini | reverse complement strand
ACCAGTTTGCCCAAGCCTAGACAGGGGAAGTCGGGTTCGAAAAATGGACCTTCCGGTCAGTAAATTCGCGCTCTAACCACTTGAGCCAGTATGATAACCGGATTCAACCGGTCGGATGACACCGGAGGTATAAACACCATACTGACTGGCGCAGAATCGAAAAATCCTCAAAAGCCCATTTTGGCCCATATTTTTTAAATTTCAACTTGATATATTGAACTATCTACGTCACGGTGATCAATTTTTTTTCAAATAAAAGTGAGCGATTTGGTACCATTAAATACTTCATCCTGGGCTGGATTTCATTCGAGTTGCTTAGGCATTTGGCGTGCATCAAACTTAGTTCAACACGAAGTCTTGTGCAAAATATAACTCGTAGTTTCCAATCAATTTTAGATGGTGTCAGGACGCGCCCAGACATGAAAAAAGCACATGTGCAGAGAGTGACGCATCCCCAAGGTTACCATCGGTTCGACACATCCGGAAATTGGGTGAGTTGGCGGTTCTGATCATACATGGCTTAGCAACATACGACCAGCGTAGTGGGCCTGAAAGTGTTCACGACCGGAACACCACCACTGGCTGCACGGGGCAAACAAGTGAACGACCATATTTGGCCATTTAGTCATCCTATATATTTACGCAGACGCTCTGTATGTTTTGTCCTGGCGGTACAGCCGTGTCCCTAGTTCTCCGTCTTCTCCCTATCGCGTAGTCTGGCAGGCTCAGTGCAGGCGTAACCCCAATAGACGGCCACCCATGATACAACAGATGGGCTATGGTGTAACGTGGAGAAAAAATTGTCAAACAAATCAATAAATATCAAACACAAATTGGCACTAAATTTATTTGCCTTAAACTTGGGGGCAAAATTAACCAGGTTTTTCGCATGGATTGTCTTTGATGTTCCGTAGCATCTTAATCAGCAGTTGCGCAGTGATGCTTGAGGAAGCAGAGAACCAGTCTGAACTAAGGTATAATTAGAAACTCGAATGCACTAAATAAACTAATCATGTTGCAAAAACCGTAAGTTTTTACAGCCGGCAAACCGGATTCACGTATGCACGGTTTCAAAGTATCACATGATATTCTAGGCAGAAGTGTAGGGAACTAGCGTGTGAAAACGCNTTTCAAAGTATCACGGGATATTCTAGGCAGAAGGGTAGGGGACTAGCGTGTGAAAACGCGCCAATAAAATTGCATGGCGAATTTTTAACTGAATTACAGCGGATCAGATCTTACAGGGACCATATCGCTAAACTTTCAGCTCTTAAAAATTGGAAAACTGACTGTCAGCTGAGGCAGTTGAGACCATTTGTCAATTCGTGTTTTTTTTATTCAAGAGGTTCACCTCAAAAGGGCGTTAAAATGAGAGTCTGTTAATGCTACCAAAAACATCTTATGCACAAACATACTTACTAATTGTTCAAGGGAGTTAACTGTAAGATCATGGTGTCAAAGTTATTGTCCTCTCTCCCGTAATAGGACGAGTGGCTCAGGTGTCATAAATCGAAGCACCCACCGTCTGATGTTTTGTTACGTTCGCTTTTGAAAGAAAACGTGGAATTTACAATGGGCTAGCAGAAAATGTATAAACGTTATCCGTTTGCACAGGGTCCTATTTGTGTTTGTTGAATCAAAAAATTGATTGTCGTAAGATACTACTTTCCTTTGCTACAAATTAGTAGTCGGTTTAATGAGGAGATAAAAGCTACGAACCGTGTTTTACTCTGATGCTAAACAATAGGAGATCATGTGTGTTTGGATAGCCCATCAAACGTGTTTTGGAAGTTCTCGTTTCACCTTGAAAACCGCTCAAAATAGACCTGTACTTTTTATACTCTCCGACAATTGGTAACACAGCTTTCTAGAGGGACAGCACGAAATGGACATGAACTATCTTTAACCTGTCTCCCGCTGTTTCATAAATTTTTAGTACATGCAAACTAGCTTAGCTATATTTTATTGTTTTCGCCTCCATTCAGTCTTGCGGGAAAGAAGTGGTAACGTCCATTGAGGAGATATTTTATGCTTGCCTAAACGATTGCTCGGAGCATTTCTGGAGTGACTGTACTCTGGAACATGTCACCTAACCACGTCACTCTTATTGTCAAGATGTATTAATTCAGTAGGCGACATTGTGTAAGCGGAGCCCCGTAAAACGTGTCCTCCGATCTCGAAACAGGCAGAAGTATTATATAGAAGGTAACCTTCAGAACTAGTGGCTATCACCACAAATACACTGACCCAGTGTAATTTCCGAGAAGAAAGAAATTCTATGACTAAGCATCAGAGTGCCGTGAGAAAAAGAAAACAATTTGGAGTTTTTTTGGGAACTAAAACATGGACACACGCACTTAGTGCCGGAACACTGCATCTAATGGAGAACTTCAGCGAGCAACAACCGAAGTCAAGGCTCTCAAGTGATCCGGAAAATGAGTCTGGTGCGTGAACGGATGGTTGTACCCACAAACCTCCGTTAATTGCGGAAATCTAGTCAAAATTGGGGGACGCATTTCACTTAATTGAGATGCTCATTCTGAATCCCCTTGCCGTGAAGGAACGTCAAATTTGAAAATGATTCGTTGTGAAAGGAAATTGGACAACAATCAGTCGGTATTTAGCGAATATACACTCATTTGCAAACTAATTTGGTTCTTTCGAGAGACTCACCTGGAACCCAGCAGAATCTCTCGTTTGTGATATTTCCAGGCAACTGAATGAAATATGAGGCGGCCTGGTGCAGCACATTCAGTTGCATGAGAACAGCACAAACGAGAGATTCAGCTGGGTTAAAGGTGAGTCCCCGAAAAAACAAATTTGTTTGCAAATGAGTGTATATTCGCTAATTTCGTGCAATGTGGTTTCAAGTAGAACATAAGGTTGACGGAAACCCGGGGACTGCACCTACCTGCTGGGCCCCAAAAAGGGCGAAACCGGTCGTGTGCTGTCGACGGATATTCACCAACCTTATGAGTAGTACATTACAAGGAGTCGGTATTTAGTTTTGCATGAGGGAAATCCTTTATCCTGTCACTTCATGGCACTAGTTGAAGGTATCTGGAACGGAGTCTGGTCTGCATACGTGCATATGTTTCCACGGCCTTGCATGTAAGTTTAAATTCAGAATCATCAGTAAATTGACACCAGAATAAACACAAAAGAGATAAACAATCGGTTAGCGTAGGGAAAAACAGTGAATGGAATAAGGAAACCTGTTGAATTGCACATGTGCGCGGCGGGAACTAAGCCTCTTGTCCATTCAGATTTGCAAACAGGGCTCCTTTTGTTTAATAAAGATGACGTAGGTTTTAGTATGCAGCTACTAAATCAATAGCTATTTCTAAAGTGTGCTTTTGGTGCTATTGTGAGATATAGCTTAATGATTAGTGTGCGAACCGATTAACCGGAATGTTTGTGGTTCGAATCCAACCGCAGCGTCTCAACTGCTCCAACGAAGGGGTTGATAATCTGTCGGCATCTCAGCTCTCATGCTTTCCTCGGGTAGTATATAAGCTGTGTACTGAAAAGGTATCAAAGCTTAAAGACTGAATGAGTGATTAGTCGGTTACTTGATTAATCAATCGATTTACTGTTTGATTATTTGTTTGATTTTCTGATTTCAATGCTATACATTCTTTAAATCGTGCTGCAGCATAATGGCACATGCTTCACAAAAGATTGGCCTACAGTCGTTCAGAAATTCCGAGTTCATAAACATCATCAGTTTTTGAGTTATTCCTGGTTATTTAGCCATAATTTCCTAACCTGAATGAGGTAGCTCAGTAAAATTGTACTGATATTTGAAGCTCACTTGTGAAACTACACACACCTAACCCAAATTTCCACAGTTCATTACATAAAAAGGATCTTAATTGAACAAAACAATACAGAAATAAACAACTTGACTTCGAACGAAATTAAAAATGTTTAATAAATGTTCTCTTGTTAACTGTCTCCCCCTGTCACATGTTTTTATTGAAGATTCTAATCGTGTACTTTCTCAATCTTTTAGATGAACCGGGGCAAAAAACAACTGTTGTGCTCACAAGTGGAGACCAGATGGTCATGCAGGGATTCACTCTACCAGCTAGATGTATTTTATAGATCCTTTTCGATCAGGATCTGCAGCTAGCATGTCGGCTCAACTAACAGATAATTTAGACAATGGCTTAATACGCACGCGTAAGCAAATCCAGTTTACGTTTCCAACGTCCTATTCCGGAATATCATACGTTTTGTTAGTTTTTTAATCCAGCATTATATTAACAGGATGCCATGTTAGTACAATAGGAAGCGTAATTTGATGAGTATAGAGGTTTGCTTCCGAATCTAGTGATCCTCTGCACCGCGTTGGAAGATAAAGGCTCGTTGAAAGAAGATTGCCGAACCTAAATGCCTCAACTCAGCCTTAATTTTATCATAGATTGTCTTTTCCACATCACCACTGTCATTGTTATATATTCCATCGTCTGTTTCGATAGCTGCAATAGCGTTATCGAGTTCAAAGTTTCACGAACGTGCGGCGCGCCACATCAGTTTCGCTTGATATTCATTTGACTCCAGTTGATTCTGAAAAAGGGATGAAATATTTTAGCAGTATTGAAGCACTGTAAACCCACGTAAGATTACCCATTCCTCTAGTTTGGTTAAACTGTTCAGGCCGCAAGCGGTTCTTACGCCCAACCCAATGTTTTCCGGTGAATCAATAACCAATATATATGATCCGAATTCCCTTTTTATGCAATTTTATCGCCCTACATGCAAGCACACATTTGGGCGATCAAATAAGCAAATACGCACAGACGTGGATTGGAAAAATCGATGAAAGCTACATAAAATACAAAGAAAGACAGAGACGAATTTAGAAGAGTTACACAACTTTCTCACATGCTTCTGATTTATTATGCGAAAATTATGGTTCTGACACTTGTCCCTCCCTAATTGTATCGTTTTCCCGACCAATGAATTTGTGGTGTTTCGGCAATTATTGTTATAAACACGTATGGGCTAAAATGTGCAAACGTGTTGCAAAGCCAGAATTACTGTCAGTGGAATATACTCGTTTGAAATGCTCGTCGAGGGTCTCTCCCCTACATGAAGAGCAGTAAGAAAGGAAAACCGTTCATGAGCTGCCTATGAGTGCCCAGCAACCTAATGAGTAACATCCAGAATAATTCGTTTATTGGAGTACACTTTCGATCAAAGCTCGACTGGTTTAGTGAGCTCAGGTGAATTATTTTCTCACTACTTACCACCTTCAAGTAGCTAAATCAAACAATTGACGCCTACGACTGAAGTTTCACCCATTGGTCTCGGAGATTACCAATAAGCCTTCGTTCGATACTGGATCAAACCTTGCCCATATTTACCTCATAAGACGTTCATAATTCTTAGTCTGACAGCGCGATCACCCTCAGAACAGTTGATACAGCTAACTGCTTTTATTGCAAAACATGACCGTTTTTAGTAGTGACATCAATCTACTCAGTTGGCTTATTCCCGGGTTTCACAATCTTATCCATATCTCTATTGAACAAAAGAGTCCAAGCTTTCGGAAACAAACGTGCATGTTCAGTTAAAACTGACTCTTGTGGATGTTCTTGGCCCTTTGAATCTCCCAAAACAAACAAGTCCTTTTGATTTCGGTTGTCATCAACTGACTAATGACGCTTTTATCTAGGTTCTCCTATGCGAGCTTTTAGTTAAACAGGGACGGTCAAATACTTTGGGTCCAACATGGTTAAGACAACAGAAATAAGGGCGATGATAGTATTGAATCCATGAGGATGGGAAAGACAAAAAAGCCATTGTAGAGCGTTTTTATGCTTAAACGTGTTTTCAAAAGCTTTTTATTTGTCCAAAAGCAAACTGAAAAATTTCCCTGCACCAATGTGTACCACACCCTATGTGTTCTTATCAGCCCATGTTTAATCTGAACACTTCTGCACACTAGGGGTCCTGTTTCGGGGTGCCGCGCATTCAACGAAATGTCTCTGAACTAGGTGATCATTGCTGTATAAACTGGTCGGCGTTTTACTCCGCTTTCTTGAAATGCTCTGACCATCTCAGATACCATCCCAAAATTAGTTTTGACTTTCTTTCTTGACTCAGGATAACTGTTTGGTCTCTCATATATCCATAATATAATATAATATAA
>NW_008751889.1:46241-64217 GCF_000715545.1 Opisthorchis viverrini | reverse complement strand
GGGCCTAAAAAGAACTCTGCTACTTTTTTTCCGCCTCGTTATTTTTGTCGTTTTTTTGGAGTTTCTAAGGGAAAAGTAGCTGAAAGTGTTACTGGCGGCCAGTAGAATTGAATTTTCAAAAGCTTCGACGTCCCTGATGAATATAAAGAGACCGACAGTTGAGTCTAGAGTACGAGTCCAATCTTTTGACCCCCACCACTCAGCAATGCTATGAAAGTATTTGACCATAATTTGTTTTCGGCCAGGGTTATGATCGCTTCAGTGGACAATGAAATTTTTGGTGAGCTGAGAAAATATGAACGTAGATTAGAGTGGCTTTTGTTTTGAGCATATACGCGACAACATTTTGGCGCAAAAACGGTTTTATTTCACTCGCAAAGGTTTCGAAACTAAGCGGATTATGCGGCCAACGGGCCCCCTCATAGCATTCCACAAACATTCATGCTTTGAATTCAACCTGTAGTATGATTGAAGGGAACTAACATGGGCAGAATGTTACACTTTTCTGCTGTGCCTTTTGGTCAGAATTTGTGAATGACACACATTCCAAAGAAGAAACGTTCTCACTGCTTCGGGGCTTGTCTTACTTGCCATGAAGTCCTTAACCATATTGTTACCAGAGATTCCTGGCTCAGCTGTCGACCGTCCGCCTGTAATACA
This sequence comes from Opisthorchis viverrini, assembly GCF_000715545.1. Taxonomy (NCBI): domain Eukaryota; kingdom Metazoa; phylum Platyhelminthes; class Trematoda; order Opisthorchiida; family Opisthorchiidae; genus Opisthorchis; species Opisthorchis viverrini. The sequence continues at coordinate 63,557 of NW_008751889.1, read as the reverse complement.
TGAGAATGCCTAGGCCTTGAAGAACTGTTGTGCTCTTTGTAATGTGCTACTCATAAGGTTGCTGAAAATCCGTCGACAGCACACGACCGGTTTCACCCTTTTTGGGGCTCATCAGGTGGGCGCTATCCCCGGGATTCCGTCACTTTATGCTCTAATTGAAATCAAATTGCACGAAATTCGCGAATATACACTCATTTGCAAACTAATTTGGTTTTTCGAGAGACTCACCAGAAACCCAGCTGAATCTCTCGTTTGTGATGTTCTCAGGCAACTGAGTGTGCTGCACCAGGCCGCCTTATGTTTCAGTGGCTATGATATTCGAGATATCGCGATGAATGTATATTTTTGTGATGTACTACTCATAAGGTTGCAGAAAATCCGTCGACAGCCCATGACCGGTTTCGCCCTTTTCGGGGCTCATCAGGTAGGCGCGGTCCCCAGGTTTCCGCCAACCAAATTGCACGAAATTAGCGAATATACACCCATTTGCAAACTTATTCAGTTTTTCGAGAAACTCACCTGAAACCAAGATGAACCACAAACGAGAGATTCAGCTGGGTTTCAGGTGAGTTTCTCGAAAAACTGAATAAGTTTGCAAATAGGTGTACATTTGCTAACTCCTGTGCTCATAATAGTGAGTCTAGAGCACACATAAACGAGCGTTGAGGACCTAAAGCACATCCACTTATGCCACTGACAGTTATTTATAATGTTTTCTCGACCGCTTCACCAGTGGCGCCTACACCACAAGAAGCAAGAAATAAATTGTCGCTGAACACAAGAGTGATGTACACTCACTTTCATGTACAAAGAAATTTCGAGACCCTCCAGCAGCCTTTTGTTATTTATACAAGAAAATTTATTGTATTCTATTCTGCCTAGGTCATCTCGACCTAGACACTGGTGGAACAAGTTCAAGTAACATGATTCATTTGGTGAAAGCCTATCATTCTGAAGATGAACGAAGAAGAATACAGCGGTCATTTTCTCAACTCATGTTTTTGTTGAGTACTTGGGGCTCAAAACAACGTAAACTGTTTTCCGTCTCGGTTGCAAGCACACAGGCCATTTTTGTATTCGGTGCACACATTCTGCGACTCGTCTAGATCAATATGTGCTGTGCGACTCCCCACCCATCGTAGTTCCACAGAATTTTACAGTTGAACCGCCCCCGTCAACCTGGCCATCTGTGGTGATTCATCTCTAGTACCTGTTTTTTTTCTGGTTACCCACTTTTTCATATTTGTTCTAACACTGACCATGTCTAGATTTTGTATCCACTACTGGTAAATGATATCATCTCGAAAGGCAGCGCTATCCATTACTTGCCTGGTTTATGCATAAAGTAACTTTATTCGTGTGACAACTTCAACAGCATGAAATAAAGTTGATGGGCAGTCGAGAGTTAAGCCTGTTCAACAAGCCCCAAAAAGAGCCAGGCCGGCAGCGAACAATATTTGGCGTTTTCGTTTTTTTCTGATGGGTTATGTCATAATACGGAGAATGATGGTGATCGTTTGAATAGTCAAACGATGTGAAACAAAATCTTGACATAAAATACTCACCTTTAAATCTCAGGATAAAGAAGCGGAATTTAATCACTCCCGAACATTCAGGGGCCTGTTTCGGGCAAACGTCTCAAGGAACGGGGTAGTGGACACTTAGCTATATGCCTCACATTCATTCAATGATTCCACGAATAGTTCATAAACCCGTAAAGAACTTAAATCTTACTGATTCCGTATGCTTCATTAAAAACTTTACCCTGAAGCTGATCGCTCTTTATCATCCGGCTCATGGTTTGTTTAACCCAAGCACCACCAACGTTTCCCCAGGCAGTGAAACGCTCCAAGTTCCTCCAACACAAAAAGTAATCATCAATCGTTTGAAAGTTGGGAGACAGAGTAATCCAGAAGAAGGATTGAGCGCAAGCCTAATATACTCTCGCTAGCAGAACAATTCCCCTACAGATTATGAAGTTGCTCTCCGGCTACCCCTTTGAATTTAAATGAACAAGCTAACGTTGGAGACGATTCGATTGAACTCACAAAAACACCGTGGTGATGATTAATTTGTCACCCTTTTTCCTTTCGACCATTCATGAGTGCTCAAGTTGGTAAGGAATGCTGTCCTGCAGGCCAGAGGATTCAAAGGACAACCCACAAAGTTCAGAAGGCACCCAACGTGACAAGTAGTGGCAGTGGCAAACCTTGTGGTATCGAATGATCCGATTAGGAATACCAGTAAGCGATCAACATTCTGATGCTTCAGCTAAATATCACTAAATCCAAGGAGCCACAAGCCAGTTCTACGTGGCATGTCCTGGTTTATTAACCGGCCATAAATGGCTGATCTATCGATGTGAGCATCGTCATTATCATTTATTTTTGAAGAGCATGTTCACAAACACAGAAAGTGAATGCAAGCGATGAATGCGAAAGAGTAACAGGAGAATATGGGAGAAAAGAGAGAAACGTCTCATTTGAAATCATGCCAAGAACAGTTCCAGTCTCTCGTCCTGAGCAGGTTGCATCGGAGCTGGATACCGCGGATAAATATCCGTGGAAACACTCGTTCTGAAAATACGAGGCATCGATTCGAGAGAGGCGAAGCGACCAACTCTCGTAAACCGCGACTGTCAACGCTGTTGTGCAGACTATCACCCCAAGCAGCCACCAGCTCCTCCTTGGTGTTTACGCATGCACCGTGGACTCGGATTGGAAGGCTGAGATCCCGAACAATTTTGCCAAATGCGGAATCGTTGACCACATTGCGTAGTACTCGGCACCGAGTAGAAAGGAGCTTTTCCATACGCGTTTTCCGCTGCATCGGGATTGTTGCACTCAGACTTGGGATACCAAGTCCCCCATGTTGTTTACCGGCGTGGATGTAGCTGATCGGGGTGTCCTTCGGTAGACGTAGCCAGCCACGAATATATTGCCTGATGTAGTTGTCCAATCTTTTGAGCGTGTTCTGGTGAACTTTGTTTAGAAACCCGACCAAGTGTACAGAATGCCCCAGAACCGTTTTCTCTGAGTTGTTGAGGATCACACAGATGTTTTACTCAAAAGTACACAATATGTGTCGTAAAACATATCCAGATTGCGTTACAAGTTTTTCGACACATTTGTACCTTAGTTCTGCTCACGTTCAGAAGGATGTGCGTTCGAATATTTGGCTCTGAAATCCACGTCCCACGCCCGATTTTTTCAATCCTACAAAGGACGGCAAACACAATAACAATGAAAGTGCGTTTTTGCACTCGTTTTTATTACCGGTTCTCTGTAGTTGACATCTACTATCAGTGATTATCTTGAGTCCCTTAGTTAATGGCAGCTAATCTACTGACTGGTATTTGAAGACTTGCAAATTTTTTCACCCTACAATTGGTATCCTCATCATGGTGATAAGCTTTGTTTAAAACGTCTCGTTTCGCGTTCATTACTCCACTGCTTCTTGTGCTTTACATGTGAAACTATTCACAAAATTCACTTTGATAGCAGTCACTTTCCGGAGTGGTTGTACGATCCCTCGTTGGGCTATGTCTGCTTCGGGGGCACTTGCCCAAATATTGGATGAAATCAGTGTGTGGTAGAAATCGATAGTGAATTGGGCAATTTAAAAACTGTTAAAATTGATTTCCTTGCGCAAGTACCAGCTACCGAGGTTTGTAAATTTATTCCATTTGACTAATTTTGTATAGCCATAGGCACGTGTTTGTAAGACCCCCAAAACATGGTGGCTTGGTTTGGAGAGTCTTAAATCTGTGTACTACCTATTCCATAGGCTAATACACTCGTGAAACGAATGATATATTTTTCATATCTGAATTCTCACGTCCAGCGTCGATCGATTAGAGTGTTTTGTGATAGATTCCTCTCCACTGGGGCGAACAACAAACCTGGCTACAAGAAAATGGAGAGAAATGCGCTAAACACAAAGAAAAACGGCTTTTAGTGGAGCTTTTGTACTGTTTAGTAGTGTGTAGAGCATAAGAAATCGACTCCAATGTCACATCACAGTATCCAAGTCAAATCTATCTGAAATCCAAGCGAACATAGTGCACGAAAAATCAATGATTTGTGTGTGATTAATTCAAAAAAGGTCTGAGAATGTAGCGCAGTTTAACCAATGATTTAACGAGGGAATACAAGCCACGCTTCATAAGAATCGGTGAGATCCTTCGAAGTATATGTTATATGAATATAAAATACACATGTCACTTTGTAGTGCGGTTCCTCCAATACGCCTTCACGCATGTTTATCTCTGAAATATATCCTGAAGAAATTCACAGAAAGGGCTATTGAGAAGGTCCAATCTGTTCTCATATAGCCAGATGACGCACAATTCTAAAACGTCAAGTAAAATGAAAATATCAAGATGGTTGAAAAACAAATGTTTCTGTTCCAAATCCATGAAGGTTTCGACCCTAGGATAACTAAAGTAAATTGTGGAATGTTTCGCGCTCTTTCTTCTCGTCCCCTCTAACCTAACAGAGGAAACTCATTCATTGTGAACTCAAACGGAGCGGTATTCATTTGATGTGAATCACATGACTTGGAGGCACACTATTACTGGAAGCACCCTGCCGATACTCCCAACTATCGACAGCTGCAGTTTATCTCACAGACATGCTTTTGTTCGAATTTCGGAATGAAATCCGACTGTGAGCAAGACAGTCCATACTCTTGATACTCGAGCATAACAGGAAAAGTCCCAACCAGCGTGTTGTCGTGTTTCGCGATCAGTTTGGCAGAATCGGTAGGAGTAGGACGTTAAATAATTTTTGGATCCATCAAGTGACAGTGCTTTCCTGTCGAAATTTCTGACTGGGATTTTCTTGCCTGAAAGCACGGCAATTTCAAGGGCGACAAACGGAAACTTGCTTAAATATCCTTGTGGTTCGAACAAGAACAAAGCTTTTGGGATCTCGTCATTCCATCAGCACATATCAATGGTTAAAAAGGAGCGAAAAATAAACGAACCAGTGAAGACTGGTTAGTGAAGTCCAAAACGTGAAGACACAAAAGATTTGTTGTCTGAGCCCCAGTGTGTGACACGAATCAACCGGCAAGTCACTCAACAGCCTCTAGACTGTTTCACAGTATCCAACTGGATGCGACGTGGGGCCGGAATCTTGTGTGAAGTTGTTTCTAAGTAATTTTAGCAATCCAGCAGTAGAACATGAACCTTTTGTGCTAATAAATATTGAGTTTCCCCACTTCCTGGTCTGGTATGTTCTCTACTTCACATGCCCAGATGCGTCCAGATAATTCTACCCAGCTTCCATGAATTCAAGTTAGGTTTTGATGTGTAAAAACTAGTCAACGCAATGACAGTTGATATAAGTGCTAATTAATCGATCCTGACTAGGTCTTGAACTGCTTTTCTGCTCTTGAGCAGCAATTTGCACTGCAGTGCACTTGGTGTACTGGTCACTTGTTTTTGTCAACAATGCCAAGTGCTGTCACATTCGTGTATTCATCACAAAGTCACTGTGACCTGGACTGCAACACTTGCTGTTGCACTTTCTTCGAACGAAAGGCCACCACAGTGCTTCTAGCGGCTGGGGATCTTTCAGATTTGTCAGGTGAACAGCAAACAACAGGTGTAGCATACGCCTAGGAAGTGTATTTTACAACTAAACAAAGTCATTAGGATATTTAGCCACAGTTTGCTTTGTTCATCAGATTAGAGCAGTTATACTGTTGTGACGAAAGCACAAGACTTGCCAATGCTTCTTGAATTTCTCAGGTTTGATTCGACCTGAGCCTGTCTACTTTGCTTAAGGCGTTTATTCACAAATCTCAGTTTCAACTGCGTCACCTTTAGAATCCATTTTGCATGCTGACAGGAGACGAAATCTTGGTAAAGCTGATCTGGGTGAAAAACTGAACAATTTTTAATGGGGGGTGGGTGCAAAGATAATTGATTATTACATATCCAGTGGATTATGAACCCCTAGAGTTTCGGCAAGGATCCAGGTTTTGTTTATTTGTTCATCCACGGTGCGAATCTTTTTCCATGTAATTGGGAGACAGGTGTTCCCAAAGGGCTTATTTCCAAAATTTACCCCAGAATACTCTGACAGTTGCATTTCTGACAACAGAAAACCATGTTAACTTGCGGCTTGGATCGAGCTGGTGGAAGGAAGAAGGCCTTCGCTGCGGAATTACTTATCAGAAAATGCCAACTGACCAGTTACAGACTATTAGACAGAAAAGCAAAACTCTCATATGCAACTTAATTATTAAAAAAAACTGAACATCCAGCTTCTCTTGAACGCGATTTTCTGAATTTTCCTGGATATTCATTGAGTGTTGCTCAAGTCCAAGCAAATGCTTCAAAGCGAGTCCACAAATCCGCAACAGGCCTCCCTTTTCAAGCGGATTTACAAGAAGAAACCTACTACTCGCATGCCTCTCCCACCAGTAATATCACCGTTACACTGGTATTATTTTTGTCAGTCCAGTTTTTGTATCTCTGTCTCACAGAAACTTGGTTGGATAAGGAAATTTATCATACCGAGTGTTTGCTATCCATGCTAATGGAACATCATTCCACAAAACGCCCTTAGCTGTGCCTTCGATGACATTGTGTTTTCACCTGCTGAGCGTGCAGCATGACACCGCTGTATTTATGGGTGATAATAATGGATCCTTTGTCTTGAATGGTAAATGATGATACTCTGAATGCTTAAATGCATCGGGTGGCGTTTTTATCGGGTCTTTTGATTTGAGCTTCTCAGTTCAAAAGCCAGGGTTCAAAACTAACTTTGTATTACGGGATCAAGTCTCAATCTTAGTGAAGTAGTTTCCCATCTGGTGCTTAAAAACAGTCATAAAAAGTAGACCCGATTCAAAGGTCATATATGTCACTAAAACGCACCTGTACAACAACTTTCCTGCAAACCTTTTTCTACTTAACTAACAGAACACACCACAAATAGCTAGTTTGCAAAGGGGTTTAGCGATAGGATAAAGATAAGACCGGACAAGGATGGTTGTAATCTAGGCAACCCCTGAGCTTAGGTCGAAAAAATGTGACCACTAAAACGCACAATAATGCGAGAACCACTGACAAAATCGGCGATTTCAATGTTCCACAGTCTTGCAAGTTAACCTAAGGCTTTCAAGTAAAGATCTCTTCCCCATGCATTGTCCGAAACTTTCCACTGATTGTCCTTATTCACTAATTCGCTAATTTCGTGCAATGTGGTTTCAAGTAGAACATAAGGTTGACGGAAACCCGGGGACTGCGCCTACCTGATGAGCCCCAAAAAGGGCGAAACCGGTCGCGGGATGTCGATGGATTTTCAGCAACCTTATGAGTAGTACAATACAAAGACTTATTCATTCTCATCCGTAAAACTGAAAATTCGACCAATGTTGGGTGAAGTTGTATCGGCGTAGCTATCATATGCACCCAAATGTAACGTAAGCCGATGTTCCACCAAATTCGACAAGATTCTTTAAGGTACAAATATTCCGATCATCTGTTGTTGTCGAGATCCGAGTAGATTCCCGAAATCTCGGACCGTTTTGTGTTGTTTTTCATTTCTGGTGCCATTAGATGCTATTCTATTCAAACCTAGAAACCCAGACCGTTGTTGTTAACGGCAATCTGTTCCACTGTCAGTTTTTTTTCTCAGCCATCCGGGCACTCAAACGTCGCCCCTCAGGGTGTTTGATCTCGCCGTTCGGAATGACGGTGGACGAGGTCATCGAGAACATTAAGCACCCGAGCGACATCCAAACGATTGTAAGCACATTTGGACTACCCTAAATCATGATTCGATCCGGATGAGATCGACAACAATACACACGTTGAGCGTTTGCTTTCGTCCATCAACAACTTGAATAAAGACTTTTATGTTTCGCTTAACGTTTGGCTTAATGCTGGACACACAATAGAGGGCAGCATACACGTGTACGCTTTGCTCGATTAAGCTGACAACGAAAGGAGCGAGAATCATTTGTCACTCACAACGGCAGCACACATACACAATTAAGAGTGTTGTGTAGCAATGTTTACAGCTACTTTGAACAGTTGTGGGGTTCCAATATGTCGGACCAACACGTTGTTCTTGCTAGAGTCGAGCCATTTATTGAAGGCATTATAGAGCATTACCAAAGACACGAAGCAAACAAAATGTACACAAACTGTTCTTTAAGCCATTGAATTCAGGGATGATCTGGGGTTTCTGTGCAGATTACTGCCAAATTGATAATTTTAAGCTCGGTAAGCAACAGTGTACGAGAGTGTACCCAATAGAAACAGAATATAAAGTTACTGCGCCATTTCTTGGCTAACTGGAATCCAAAGAAAGCCATTTTGCATAAACCTCAATTAATTTCGACTGGATGCATTGTGAAATGCAATTCGAAAAGCAGTGTTGTTTCACGGTTTTCAGCTACACCGACCATTCTCTTGGTGGTGATAATAAGTTGCTTTCTATGTCTGGATGTGTCTTGCTGATTTAGAGTGTCAACTTTGAACGCTAAGTAAGTATTCTTAAGCGAAATTCAGCCTCCTAGAGAAATGAATTGAAAAGTTTAGAACAGGCACTTGCGTCCGTCAATTTTTCAACTTTTATTAACTTATCGATTTTTTCTGCACTTTTTCTGTGTTCAAAGTTTTAACAATAAGTTCTGATAATTAAAACCTATTAATCAATTCTCAAATGGACGTTGGTTTGCTTGGCCAATGTGCTCGTTAAACAATCGCCACAAAAAAGAGGCACTGTCTTTGCACAATCGAGGTGAACATCCTTCTTATATGCATGGTTCTGTATACTTTACAAAGATTCTTTGTTATTCCGATGTTGCTGGCTAACCGTGAGCAGTTTGCGGTCTGTTTACTGTTTGTGGTGCATTGTGTTCTGCCTTTCTTTGACTTGCTTCCCTCTCGATCTTTCCCCTAGCAGTTTGCGGTCTGTTTACTGTTTGTGGCGCATTGTGTTCTGTCTTTCTTTGGCTTGCTTCCCTCTGTCGATCTTTCCCCTTTCGCAAGATTCCTCTAATTGTTTTCACTGGCCTGCTCTCAGTTTACATTGCGTTGTGATCCAAGTTTCCAGAATTCGGTCAATTGACTGCGCTTTTCGGTTTAGTTTCGGTACTTCTGTGTCTGGTGGATGAGTGAGGTGCCTTAATTAGGCGATTTGCGTCGTAATCTACTCAGCTGCTTTGTAACGCCACATCTACTGAACGCCTATCCTCACTTTGTGTCCATAACTTTTTCTACCAGTTCCAGACTGAAACGCTAGTCACTCCATTCTACATTGCACAAGACGCAATAGTACCTTTCGAAATGGGCAGGTAAACCTGTGGAGCGAAATTTGAAAGATTAAGTAAGTGGTAGGCGTTAGTAGGATTTTTATGGATTCTCCAGAAAAAACAAAGATATAACTTACTTTATCTTAATTCTGTTGTTTCGAACCAAGTGCGTTTGTTGCAGACAACCGTTTATTCCATTGTTTGATGGATTTATTGTTTGGCCAGACTATTCAAAATACAATGAGAGGAACAGTTTTTGCTGCCAAATTTTCTATTAGCAAACACGAACTAAGCGGTTACAAGCCATTAGACACAAATGTAAGCATCTCACCTGCACGGGGTACTTGAAAAGCCAATATTTCCAAGCGTCCTCTTCGACTTTCCAGGACGCTTGCTGAATGCTAACGAATAATGAGTGAACACCACAATGCTGTTCCATAATATCGCAGTGACCTTGACCTTCCGTCAGAAGAGGGGGCGGACACCAGCCCACACATTACTTGCATGCTTCATCAGTAGTATTCAACGTTCAGCACTTCACCAAAACCACGCACCGGATAAAGTTAAATTGGGCGCATCATCGATCGAAATTGACACCTCTGTCCTTTTGAAAGATAAAGTTAGATCAATAAGCCACTCTGATTAGAATAAGCTATGGAAACGATTGTATTCCTCACTAAGCTGATGTTTCCCATTACTTAGTTTGTTCTTCCAACTTGAGGAGGCCTTGTGCAACATAGTTAATATGAGGCAAACCCCATACATCACAGAAGATGTCGCTAAAATATACCAAATTACTTTCGGGAGTTTCATCTAAAGGAACCTCTTTTTACGGTCTGTTAAAAAGGTGTAACCGTAGATAGTTCCACTACGCTCTGACTCATACGTTTGCATTTTCGAGCCATAAAAAACACCAGGTTACTCGGCCTGTTAAAAAGGATGATGGTTAACTCAAGCGGAAAACTTGTTACTTGGTTGGTAAACTTTGACGCATGTCTGCAACGCATCTGTGTCGAAACTGTGTGGTAATGTCAACACCGAGGGTGCGCAAAGAGATATGCAAAAGAGCTCCATCTCAGGCATTAAACAGACTGAGCAAACAGAGATGTCAGCACGGTCGTATCCAAAAAAGCAGTCCAATCGATATTTGTGCATTAGAAATAAGAAGTCTACTCTAAAGTTATACTGTTCAAACCCAAGCGTACCATTCTGAAACAAAGTGGATGTACCCTTTCATATTGTAAAGTGTCTCCCGCGATTGTACCTTATTCAGGTGGTTTTCTTGAGAAGTCCGTAGGACAAGTGAACTGATTGTTTTCGGATTGTACGCTCAATTTTATTTGAACCTCATCTGACTTCAAAAGAATGCCTAGAGGTTTTGACTTAAATCATTATTAGATATTTTGACTGATTCCTCAGGAGGCAAATTACAATTTTGCTTAATAAGGAGCTGTATTTATTCACACACAAATAACGAAGTAAAAAATACTAAATACCTTTACAGAACTGCTCTTAATCCTATATTAATGTGATACATATTTGCTGTGATAAAATACTGGCTTCTTATTGCGTGGTCCAAAGCACCACAAAGCTTCGCCTGACAGCTAACAAACACCTCATTGCACTAGCGTTTATCGGCGCAGGTAACTAAGCAAACCCCTCCTTTCGTCAACCTTAGGTTCTACTTGAACCAAAAACTGGACGGCTTTTGACAAATACACGCATTTGCAAATCAATTTGGCCTTCACGGGAGACTCAAGTGAATCTCTCGTTTATGGCATTCTTCAACTGAATATGCTGTCGTGGACTGTCAAAGAGTTTCCAGGAACCTTGTGAGTAGTTTCCTTTATGAAAAATATGCTGCGATATCTCGAATATCGTACCAAATGAAACCTGAGGCAGTCCTCGTGAAGCACAGTCAGTTGAAGAATATCATAAACGAGAGATTCGGTTGAGTCTGTCACGAGAACCGAATTGAGTCTCTCGTGAAAACTAATTTACTTTGCAAATGCCTGCATTTATCGACAATGACATTTTGTTTATGCATGTCTCATATCCCATAATTGTCCTACGTTCCGAAGAACTTCAGCTATTCTCAGGCGAGCATAAGTCACAAGAAGCATATGAACAGCAGCCAGATTGACGCCAACTTATGCCTGCTCAGCTCCTGGCACGAACTTACCTTGGTCATGAGTCCAGTTGGTTAGCTCCGGAAGCACCGGGACCAGGATCAATCCTTTGGCTTCCAACCATTTAACCAAGTGCACTGAGTCACAACAAAAGACAGATGTAGGATCATGAAACAGACACACACATCCGGCGTTTTACTACCAATACGGTAATGGAAATTTTGCTGTTTATGAAAAAAGGATGGAGACCAGCAAGTGGCACTGGGGCAGGTTTAAGACAAAACAGGTAGGGAATTAGGACTTTCCGGGAAGGTCAGATTCCTGAAAATAACTCCAAAACGCCCGAAATCCACTGAGACCCTAAAACTCCACCAAAATCTCGACAGGAAAACCACAAAGCATCTAGACCAGTCAATCCTTCAATCAATTCAGCAAAGGCTGATACTTGTTCAGGCCCGCCACAGAAGCACGACTGACTATGAGCAGCGTTCAGGTGTGTCATAAAAACCCGGTCGGTTTTGATGGGTGTCCACCAAACGCTTGTCAGACGGCCTGGATCAATGTCAAAAGTGCCCTCAAAATAGCCCAATCCCGTTTTAACTTTAGCATTCGCGCGCACTCGCTTGTTGCAATAAAGCTGTTATGTTCCTGGTCGGTGAGTCTTTTGTTCCGGAAGCGGGGACAGCAGTCAGATATAACAGGGTTCGGGTGCAAAATTTTTCTGGACGTCCCGGTGAAACCACAATATTACCGAGAACAAGGACCTTATAATGAATTGATGAAAGCTTGGACTGATTCTTGGCCGAGAAGTGTTCCCTGGCTGCATTACTAATGTCTTACAATTAGAACCGAATTATTGAACAGAATAATCGATTTTTGAGTATTAGTAATTGTGATGCTGTGTATGGCCATATCCTTATGTGCTAGCGGTTAAAGCAGGATAGGGTCTAGTTGTTGGAAGTAACGTTCCCAATTCCAACGCCTTTTTACTCCCGACATACACATGATGTCAATTCTACTGGTGATCAAACGTTTCCAACCAAACTGCCAAGTTCAGCGAGCAAAACAAATCAACGGGCAGCACGACCAGTACTCTTTTGAAAGTAGGAACATTTCAGTTCCTTCATCTGCTCTTGCTTGGAAGAAAATCAATAAGTATGCTCACTTTTCTCTGACTTCAAAGATGGAACGATCCAGCAAATTTCTCGGGGACCAAATGACAATGAATCTGACCAAGTTGGACAGCTTTGGATGAACACAACGGCACCCACGACTCAGTTTCTGCCATCCACTCTGAGTAGTCCAGCACACTACTCACCTAACGACACAGAAAATGAAAGGCCAATGAGCGTGTTTCAATTGGTTGTGCATTAGTGATCAAGAAAAACGTACGCTATATAATCGCTGGTGCTCCGCTACCTCGTTGATTTGACCAGCGTACTGTCAAAATGAAGGTATGACTTGATTTCAGCATTTTACCGAGATTGTGTTCAGACTATTGTCGTCTTGATAATTCTGGTGAATTTAATTTATACGCATTGTTCGACACTGTGCACTAGCGATATCGGTGCAGCAAGTGAGGCATGTAAGAAGGCGCAGCCAAGTTCTTGCACCGCGAGTAAGTGTGTAAATTCTTTCGTTTTTTAACTGGCATCTTGGACAGTTTTTTGAAAGTCCTTCACATCATTGTTTCCTTTAAGGCGTTTTCTTCTGTTTTCAAGGTGGATTTGTGCACAATTTATGATAGCCATAATATAAATCAGAAGGTATATAACCGCGTTTACCATGGTTAGTAGTGATAAATTGCAACACGTATAAAAAAAGTGCAGTGCGAAACGTGGAGCAAGTCAAAAGGGGTGCCTTTCGTTTGTAAGAGTTCCTTGGTGAAAGTCCAGACGGCGAAAGCTTGTTTTCTGCACGGTAGAGATGCTACACGTGTTCCGCCGTTGTCCTTTGACTTGAAGAGAGTTTGGTTGATTCCCTACCCGGGCGCGCGCGCGCGAGTATGTGTCACGACTGTGTCGTGTCTTCCTATATATAGGAAGGCTTGACGCATGCATAGTTGCTAGAACCGTTCTGACGCGAACAAGACGGGAACTGACTTGTTGCCGGTCTAGGTTCAGTACTGTCATTCAAATAAAGTTATATCTTTACATTCCTAAAAAGGAACAGTTAGTGACAATTCTTCAATTGTATATCATCCAAAGTTTATTTACAACTAACTTGCCGAATAAAGTTCGCCCTTGATTCTAGTGCAGTGTTAGATCGCATAGTGCAGCTGCCCAAGATTTGGACGACTTCCTTCAGTGAATTCATGAATGTCTCAAACATGTAACGTGATGTTTGTTGGAGGTCAGCGGGCGAAATTGCTTAAAATCTACGCACTGACCCATAATCGACCGTAGCATCTTTGCTTGGGTCACGGGTTCTTAAAGATTCTATTTAGAAAATCAAGCATAAATGCCGCATTCACTACACATGTTTATCGTTATATTTCGTTATTTGTGTCCCAGGTGAGGGTGAAACATATATCTGTATCGTTATTTAAGTAACCCCGTTCTTTCTGTTGCTATTTCTACGATATGTTTAGGCATCTCTGGAAAATGCCAGGCTCCCTACTTCCAATGTATGGTTCCAAAACTGAAGCGTTTGGATTGTGCGCAGGCTGCAACCATGGCAAGTACAATGCAAAGAAATATACGGAAGAAGTAATCATATAACCATTATACTGGCTGTAACTTCCAGTCTTTTGTCATATATATGTATGTATGTGAAAACAGGTATTATCCCTCTTAAAATGGGTATATCTGACAAGCGCACTATCCCCGAAGGTTAGAGAGCTGCTCCATACTTGAGTTCCACGGTTAGCGCGTCCAGTGATATATTAAAACAAAAAAATAATCCAACCAGAAGACATCGGATTTTGAGGTAGAATTTTGAAATTCGCGAGCGATGTTCAGAACAGATAAATTAATTTGTCCAGATCACGTCTAGGCCGCTGTATGACGTAGCATATTGCAACCGAATTAACTGCAAATCTTTTGGCAGTGAATACATCCGAATATTGTTCACTAACGTCGCACTGAACAATCGAGACCGTGCAGATAGAGGTGTCAAGCTGCACACACCGTCTGCTAACCAACTGCGGTTCACATATCATTCAAGAAATCGTTTCAGCTTGAAAACACCTGGATCGATTTCGCATGGTCAAGCGCGTTTCGACTCTGCGTGAGTGATACAAACTAAGAATACATGTGATTTAGACCTAACGCATCATTGATCACAAAGAAACTTGAAGAGGAGTTCGCGAATATTAGATGACTGGAGATGTGAAGGCGCGCCTGAAAAAAAATCATGTTGCGGGACGTTTATTTATCACGTTGCTCGTTTTGGCACTAGTGTGAAGGGAGAAATGCGAATGGCCGGATGCTTATTCAAAAATAAATGTTTGAGAATACACGCACAGGAAATTGGCGTGATCAGTATACGAGTTTGACGCAAGTACTCTTTTTGACCGGATTCCAAGTGTAGGCATGGTGGTAATTGTGCGATGACCCATAAGCGATTTCTTTCTCCTCAGAGTAATCGTTTAAATGCGGCCCTGAATTGCTTGTGTATCTCATTTTCTACACTAATATCATACGACAGGATTCGTTCGTTTTGCATTTAAGTCTTCTGTTAGCGCCATCTTTGTTTGCAAAATACTCATCTGTGGGTGCCTCGGGTGTTGGAATCTCTACCTTCCTGATATGCCGACATATTGCTCCCTGTCCCGCTGGACTGATCCGATAAATTTAAGGTCTCGTCGCCAACCAATGGGCCCAAAAGTAAACCACCATACGTAACTGTGATGAGGTTGGTTTCGGAAAACAATAACAGACTGTTGGCGAATATGCACTCATTTGCAAACTAATTTGATTTTTCGGGAGACTAACCTAGAACCAAGCTGAATCTCTCGTTCATGATATTCCAAGGCAACCTTGCGAGTAGTAGGCAACCGAATGTGCTGCCTGAGAACACCACAAACGAGAGATTCAGGTGNTTAAAGGTGGGTCTCTCGAGAAACTAAATTTGTTTGCAAATAAGTGTTTATTCGCTAGTTTCGTGCAATTTGGCTTCAAGTAGAACATAAAGTTGACGGAAACCCGAAGACTGCGCCTATCTGATGAGCCCCAAAAAGGGCGAAATCGGTCGTGGGCTGTCGACGGATTTTCAGCAGCCTTATGAGTAGTACATCACAAAGTAACAGATTATATTTATGTCCTTGAAAATATCACCCTCCTGTGTAGATACACGAATATTGTGAGTCAGGTCAAAATTGACAGTAGCCGATGAAGGAGCCATGAACCCATAAAAATACAGACCAACTTTGGAATGCGGCTAATAACTCGAAAATTGCTTTGAAATTACTGGCTTACAACTGCCTCGGCGATAGCTGTCAATCCTGCATCGAGGCAGTGGTTACTGTTGTATATCCCAAAAGGTAAATTCTGATTTAGGCTGCATCCACAAATAAGTTGTATTCAGCCAATGAATTTGAATATTCCGTGCGTCAAACGATTCACCACAAGTCAAAAGCAGGATAATTTTGACGACGGTAAAATGTAGTGCCGTATTACTCTAAATATGAATCAAGCCCATGTGGTTAAAATCATATGCCACATGTGAGAGCAACACCGGTCATGCGCAAATGTTTTCATGGCCGACATGTTGACTTGTTCCGCTCATCCCTTTCTCAAGGAGCTGGTTTTTCGGGTACTTCTCAAACAACATTACATCAGTGTACCACACGGATGGCAGCAAAACACATTTGGTTTTGGCCGAGTAGGTGATTTTTGTGGGGTAAAAACGCGAACGGCTTTGAAAAAATAACGTCGTCTAACTGCTCACCGAAAGAGGAAAATTGATGTCTTTTGCTCTCCGTTGCTGGGATTTGACCGAAATACCTAGAAGTCCATTATCAGAAATATTTTTACGCATCTTCAAGTCTCCCTACACAGTAGAAAAGATCGTTACCACCGCACTGCCAATAATGAAGCCATCAGCCACGAGGACACCATCTGACCGTAGGTTCGATTGATAAGCGGCAAGGCCACAGGGACGTCATCTGTAAGTGAGGTTCGTCATGTAAATCAAAGGCATTGTCCATTAACCGGTGGCAGCCATTTCAAAAAGTAGTGAAATGCACGCACAGGAAAAGCCGCCCGTGTCAAATCAAGTCGTTAGCGCAATTCATCGCTTCTGGATGTCTCCAACAAATTCAGCTAAATATACAACCAATCCAGTAACGATGACACATACGAATGGCTACTCGATTCGTAGACAATCCTCCAAAATGAAGATTCAAACCTTGTACATACATGTTGGAAGTCATATGCATATGTGTATCGACGTATAAGACGTCCGTAAAATGTACAAAAAATGGCCGGGTCTGTTGTCTGCAGATGTGACTAAACAGGTCGTGGCTTCGCAAAAACCTAAGTCAGGTCACCCCGGTGGGGAAGAGAAAGGAGGACTACCTACTAAATAAGGGACGGTTGATGCGACAGTTGTAGACATCGCTGTTGTTGTAGGTGTTAGGTGGTCAAAATCTCGCCTCAATCATCTGCGACATAGAGTGGCGCCCCTGAAAATATTGTCTTGTGCTCAAACAAGGCGCCACACGACCTCAGTTCGTCGCTTGTCAGATAGCGGGAAAACTGTCAACCAGAAACTTTCTAACTGGTATTTCATGCACCAGGTGGTAAGGCAACACCGCCAGAGGTGAGCTGCCGGCATTGATAGAAACCTCTGGTAGCCCGATGCACTGCAGATTTTTATATTAAAAAATTTAGTATGCTGCGCGCAGCTAATTCCGTGACTCTAGTTTGTTTTCACCGGGGCATAAAAAGTGAACACTTTTCACACAGAG
>NW_008751889.1:45798-46219 GCF_000715545.1 Opisthorchis viverrini | reverse complement strand
CGCAAATCCAAAAGCGGAACACCGAGACACGGCAGTCAATCTATTTCGGCTCTGATATCTAAAGTGGACCATTATCAAGCCAAGCTAAATTTCACTGAAAGAGAAACTATTCAGCGAGAATTTCGAATTAACACATGCTTGTGTGTTGAGATTATCTAGGCTGCTGTGGCCGCATTGTGAAATTCCGGTTGCCACCCCCAAAAGCTGAGACGTTTTTCTCCCCCCAAACGCACGGGCTCCCCTTGACTCAGTACTGGAATTAAGCTGTTCCATATGTTAGTAAACCGATTTATCAGGCTTCTTGAAATTTGGGTCTGGCGTACGCAGAGTCCTGATCTCTAGGTAGGTAAAATTTCGGACGGATTTGCCAACACATTCCAGCTTGCGCTGGATACCCCTCCCCGTTGTCAGTTAGGGGTGA
>NW_008751889.1:39958-45502 GCF_000715545.1 Opisthorchis viverrini | reverse complement strand
TACTGCTGGTTAAAACTGTTTTTATCGACTCACGCCACCAGTGGCATCAAAAATGCGTGTAGCGGAGTCATAAAGCATGCAGTTATCAAACTAGAGTACAAGCTATGCTGTTGTGCAAGGATATACTGTATGTTAAGTACTTTAACTACCTGTGCTTTAGAACTAGACCTGGAATCTTCGAGAACCAGAGAATTTGGAAAGAGGTTATCAGGATTCGACCCGCGATTGCATCCAGCACCAATAATTAATGAGGACTTCCGGGTCGGAAAACCCAATCATCGTACATATGTTCGAGATTTCCATACCTGTAATTTTTTGGTTCCTCTGAACATAGTACCGATGGGGCCAAGATAAATTGCAGGACACCTGGCAAGATTATTTCAGGAGTTAGTGCAAAGATATATATTTTAGGGAAAGTGTGTATCCTCATGGGATGTTCTTTCCGGTAACGCTCATGTGGGTAATGGAACTCTCACAACTCCGCACTTCTAGTCAAAAGACAAGATAGCTTGATATAAACTTTCATCAAGACAAACGTGAGTTATTACGACAGAAATAATGAGGCTATCACTGAATTTTCTGCAGAGTCATCAGAGAATCTGCCAAGCGCCAGGCTTAAAATTAACGATCCTAATTTGCTCATGTTTCCTCACGTTTCCACAAATCGGTGCATGCATCCGTAAGGGTCCCGTCACGCTGCTTCAGTCGGGGTGATGCTCAGACGATGAAACAAGTGGTATCCTGGGGAGTTTCGCTTCTTCTGAGGATATCTTCACTTGGACTTCAGGAGGGATGGGTTATGCATATCCGAAGAAGTAACTGACATCTTACACTTCAACCAGCTTGGTGTTCACAGAGGAAGACATTCGTCAACCCTTGCACAAGATAAACTAGTTCTGTGATTTGGGGCTGGACGAGGGCCATCCGAGGATCCTGAAGAAATCAACATTCACACTGGAAAAGCATTTCTACCTGGTGATCCTCCGCTTGGAAGGAGGCGATTGTCAGGCCAATCTACAAAGCTGGTGAATGAATATCGCCCGGCAGCCACAGGCCTGGTAGCCATACCGGCGTACCGTGCAAGGTGATGGAAAGCATCCTGAGACGGACCATCCTAGATCATCTTACTTACAACAAAAGCACATCTTCTATTCAGCACAAATTCCTCCCAAACCGTACTTGCTTGACGAACATGCCTGTATTTATGCACAGGTCAACCTAAGATGAAGACAAAGGATTCATATTTGATGTCATTTTATTAGATGTCATATTTTTGGACTTCTCAAAGTCATCAAGTCCCACACGTTTTGCTGCTCTACAGGCTCAAGTCTTACGGGATTTAAGGAAGCATTCTATGTTAACTTAAGGCGTTCCTATCTGGGCGAACATTCCCAGTGAAACTGAGCTCTAGCTAGCCTTCTCCGGCGCCGATCTGCATTGAAGTTATTCGGAGCTGTGTTCCGGGACCACGTCTGTTTCTGGTCCACGTCAGCCACCTTCCAGACGATCGTTCAAGGCCATGTCAACTTTTTGTGGACGACCTGTGTCCTGTAGTTCAAATGCCAGTGCCCTCCAAAGGGATATAGATGCTGCCAGTCGAAGTACTGACACCTTCCCCCGAATGACGAAAAATGCGTCCATATATCATTCAGAGGCTACTCAGCAAGCGTCTCTGTCGTTGACGATGTTAACGGGCCAGAAGACTTCACGAGGTTATATGCCAGAAAGGATTTGGGTGCCTGTCTCTCTTCGAACATTGAAAAATTGTCTCAAAAGTCATTCGCTGGATGATTCAGCGCACCTCCTGCCTTATTACTTGAATGGACGTTCAAACACTCAACGGAGCCTAAGCCAGACAGCTTCTTGTATGTGCCAACCAAGTTGTCTGTTCAGAACGCACAACAGACGTAATCCGCACTAAGCGTGCCCAGTGAGCTGCTACGAAAATTGTTGCTGGCCTTAAATCCCAGGAATACGAAACGCATCTCTCGATGCTTGACCTCCTTTCTCCAGAGTATCGTCGTTTCCCAGGAGACCCATTACCTACTTGTGCCTCGTTTGGACAAGGTTTTTCCAACAGCTTTGATCTGGCTAACACAAGGTGGGGATAGGGTAGAAAAATCTTCAAACACAGCGCGCACACATTCGTAAGACAACAGTTCATCCCATTTAGAGTAGTTGCTGCGTGGAACAATCTTCCCCCGACGCTTGTCAGTGGTCCTTCTAGAACCCAGTTCAGGGCGCGATCAGGCACTTTTTTATGCGAATCCTTGAGCTTGCAAGCATACTGCCCCGCACTGAGAACTTGAAAAGTGCACCTTTATCGCTCATTCTTTTCACGTGAGCCAAAACCACTAAACAACGAGAACAAAACCGACCTGGGAACCTTGGGAGAATTTCTTGATCCTGTGTATCAATCTGTGAATCTGTGAACCTCCGCTATCCTTTATCAATTGCAAATTACAGTGTGTCGCCTGCTCTGCGACAAAGCTCTTTAGATAAAATGTTAAAAACTCGGACTGCGCCTACCTAAGAAACCCCAAGAGGGGCGAAATCTGTCGTGGGTTGTCGACGAATTTCCGGCAGCCTTATAAGTAGTGCGTTATGAACATACAAGTGTCGCGATATATCAGACGTCGTGGTGACTTGAAATCGAGGAGGCCTGGTGCAGCACATTCAGTTGGCTTGGATTATGGGTGGACTTAAAACTTACATAACGCATTCAAATGTTTGCCACAAAACTCATTTATGACTTTTAATGAGCCAACAATGAAAGGGCCGTAACTCCCCTGTCTCGATGCACTAGGTTACTGCACTTATCGTATCTATTTATGAAAACCCCCGTTCTCGCGGTCCAGACTTTTGAGTCAGAGGCTCAGCGTGGGGCAACTCAGCCAACTCCCCGATTCAGCCTGGGCAGCCAGGGGTATCATTTGCCATTGAAACTATTCATTCGCCAGCATTCTCCCACACGCTCTCCCTCCATCCCACAATAAACACCAGCAACCCACCTGTTAACCCCCTGGCTGCTATTTCGAGTCTGTCAAAAAGCAAAAGCCATTATAGGAATGATAAGAATGCCTTTCAAACGTCGAAAAATCCGTAGTTTATAACAAATTGGGCACCAGATATGCCTTTCTAGAAAATACATTCCCTCTGTCCGCGTATGTTTTATCTCTGAAACACGCATAAAAACCCCACTTAGGTCGCACTCCTCGAGCAACGCTCAAGGACGGGCTCAAATATTCCACATTTCACCCTTCGTCTACCCGGTGATTCTCATGCATTGGTTCGTGATGTCTGCGGTGCTGTGGTAATCAGCCCTATGGCTGAAAAATCCTTACTGGACTGGACCGCAGAAAACAGCCGTCAGTGTGGCCGTTGACGTGTTCGCTGAGCCGGGCGATTTGATTGCAATCGAAGTGACGTAATCAGCGCGTTATTAGAGAGCCTAGTGTAAGCTGGTGGTTGTGACGACCACCGTGTTTAGCATCTTATTTGTGCATCGTGCTTGATGCAGTATCGGACCCTGCATCCGCCGTGGAGAGCACTTCCCATGTTCCCGAATCAGCACATGGCCTCTGTGACGGTCACGGCGTCCCTTCTTTCGGTCTCCCCTTTCTTGACTTTTCGAATGTCACTGGAACGATGCACATGAACCTGAGGCTGTAAACTGACGGGCTTGGACGGTGGGTAAAACGTAGAAGGATGCTGATAGGATTCACCAAAATGGACTGCATTGAGAGTGCTACCGGTGCCGGATTCCAGGTGCAGCCGTTGCATCTCGTACGCCCCCTCTGGTCTCCGGTTTGGCTGCAACTGTAGCGACGACAAAATTTCGTTGCATCGCTTACGCCCCCTCTGGTCTCCGGTTTGGCTGCAACTGTGGTGGCGACAAAATTGTCAAGCTGTGGTGTTCTCATGAACGTGTTGGAGCCATCTGCAGCTTTTTCGTTAAAACAGTATCGAGGAGTCGATCCAAGAGTTGAAGCTGAGTAATCCAATTCAGGTCCAAGAGAACATGGTCTTCATAGTTCGTGAGGTTGCAAGTGCCATTGAGTTAAGCCCCTTTGTACGTAACGCAAGAGGAGAGATTCCCGGTCAGTCTGAGACTTTCATCAAGTGCATTACGAACGCTGCACTTTCTATATTCTGCTGTTGGAGGGCAATCGGTGTGCCGTTGACACACACTGTAACGAAGTTCCGTCGACCAGGTCGTTTCATCCTAAATGTAGCGATCATGGCCACTGCCTGCGTTCTTTTGTCGGGTCGATGTTTGCGCCAGCTCCTGAGGTTGTCTCTGAAGTATTCCTCTTTGTGACCCTTTTGACTGCACTTGCTTCACCCGTGGTTCCGTTGGGGACAGTGGCGTGAATAATGCCATTCTTCAGAAAACCAACATGGTTTAGAATTTGATTGCCTTTTGGAAGTTACTTTGCATACCATATCGAGCTGAGGGAATTCGGAATGTCAAAGAAGCACAGCATCGACCTTCAGCTTGATAAGCTGTTGGCATTCGGTGGTGCTGTCTGAAGGGGTCACCTCTGGATCCTGTTCAATTCGATTCAGTAGCCGGGTCCGAATATCTGCATCGTGTGGCGATTGAAGGCCAGCCACGAAGATGAGACAATTGAATTGATCTTCGGTCATGGAGCTGAGCTGAAAGCACTCGCATTCTCTGTTGACGACACCGGCATAGGTGATGAAATGCTCAGTGTCCCTTTTGATAATCTTGAGACACGGATGACGAATATTGAACAATGAACTTTGCTCACCGAATATTTTGGCAAGGATTTTGGCAGTATCTGCGAAGCCAAGGAGGTTTAGGAGTATGAAATTTGTAAACTGATCATGTTCAGATATCCCCAGTTGGCGCAGCAACGCTTGGACTTTCCATGCATTACCAAACTGAGCGAATTCGGTTTGAAGCATGTCCTCATATTTCTCGAACAAACTTCCGAAGTTGAATTCAGTAACCGATCTGGCAGCAGCATCCAGATAAAGAATAAGGAGGCCCAACTGCTTTTGTCACATTCCACGACAAACTGCGCATCAGAGATGCAAAAAGCCTCATTTGAGGTTTTTAGGACTGCTTCTGTCGCTACCGTGAAATTGCCTGGATGCTCTCTGCTGAAATTGACATTGTGATATTGGGTTGTCACCAGCTGTTGTGACTTGCTGAATGGCCATGCAATCCTGTATCGGTCCTTGGCTTCCCGCTCCGCTCACTATGGCATATCGAGAGGCACGGTAGCTTCAGACAGCTCTTAATGGAAACGAACGAAGGTTTTTACAACTGTATTTATAGGATAATCATAAAATGCTTCCCAAGGCCGTGCTAGAGTTTCCCTGAGGGGATGAGGAGCGCCGAGCTAAAGACGCTCAGCTCATATCGGATGTCATATTTTTCGACTTCTCAAAAGCATGTGATAGGATCCCTCACGGCCCGCTGCTCCACAACCTCGAGTCTTACGGGATTCAAGGGAAAACCCGTGGCTGGATCAAGGCGTTCCTGTCAGGCAGATCATTCCGAGTGACAATAGG
>NW_008751889.1:38391-38645 GCF_000715545.1 Opisthorchis viverrini | reverse complement strand
GAAATTTTCGAGCGCAGAACACACACATTCACTATACAGAATTTTTTTATCATTTCGGGTAGTAGGTATGTGGAATGACCTTCCTCCGACGGTTGTTCACGCTTCCAATAGAACCCAGTTTAAAGCAACATTAGACACTTATTTATGCTAATCCTCACGCTGGCGAGCATACTGCCCCCCGCTGAGAATACAAAGAGCAGTACTACACCCTTTTTTCACTTGTGCCTTTCAGGTGAATGACAGCCACTGACCGA
>NW_008751889.1:32735-38330 GCF_000715545.1 Opisthorchis viverrini | reverse complement strand
CCGTAGCCCGCGCGTGATGTACCCGTCCAAATGCCGTGCTTTTCGTCATGAATCGACTTCCTCGGTTATTAGGGGTGGCAGTCCTTCGGACAGTCAGCATGAAGAATGAATATAGTCATTTTGGCGGGTGATATGAATGCTCAAGTTGGACGAATAAACCCGAAGGAAGCACAGTTAATTGGCAGCCTTGCAGTCGGTGCTGTGGGTGCGGATAGTGGTGTTGTGTGCAGATCATGGTCGGCTTCTGGTCATTAAGAACTTTCAACACATGCTAGAGTCGAGTTACCTGGAGGCTGCCAATCGCAAGACAGTCATGGACTCGATTGGCCCATGTGGATATCAATTACCGATGTAGAGGCCCAAATAAATATTATAATTCCTTCTGGGGTAGGCAAATTGACCACGATCATGTCGTGCAAGCCTGATTATTACTTCGCTTTCCGACACCACTGCGTGCTAGTGCAGAGCAGTCCATTAATCAACCTCAACAAGTGTCAGAATCGAGTGTCGATCTGACCTGGCTAGAAAGCCACTGCAAACGTACACTCATGCGAATGACGAAGATTGCTTGGAGGTTAAATGGACGCGTACTAAAGAAACAATGCTCTCAGCTTTCAGAACTGTTTGTTCATACCCCCTGACTCGACTAAATGAATATTAGATATCGTCGAGGTCAACAGATCTTATTGCTGCCAGAAGAGCCATACTAGCAACTAGCGACTGTGATCCCTCAAACACCAGATAATCATGGTGCCATTCACGCCGCCTATAAGCCCGGTGGTTCTGTCTTGGCTAAGGACTATCGCAGCGGTGGAGAGAAATGGACTCATGGTTACATCAAACGCCGCGTGGGTAACGTCATATACGAAGTTGACGTACAGTTTACCACATGGGTCGGTCACGCGAATCAACTTCGCGCGGGATGCGCTGCACCTGCTACATCATATAACTCAATTCCTCTTGACATATTGTTGGATACCTTTGAGTTGCCATCTACACATGTGCCCCTGTACAAACGGACAACTCCCCAGTCGAATCCGTATGCACACCAAGACGGTGATCCAGTCGTAACCCAAAACCATTCACATCAATGCGGGTGATTCCACACCTGAAAACGTACGCACACTTTGAAAAGGGAGGTGTTGGGACGGTCAGGTTCTAATGAGCAGTCCTACCCTTTGTAATGTTTCACTGAGATTTCATTTTCTCTCCGTTGTAGCCAACTGAGCCGCAGCGCACTTTCCTCCATTGGTTCATCTGCAATATAGCCGATCTTCATCTGGTGTCCTTTGTCTTCTTCCTTGAGGCTTTCCCACTCAAGTAACTAGACTATCAAAGTGACAATAAATTGTCTCAAGCTCCTAAATCACTCAGCCACCACCCACGACTCAACAGGAGGGACCTCCATGAACATCGAACTATACTGTAGAAGATTTAGAACAAAAACAGAATACCAGCCAAATGGAGCTCCTCAACCGTCATTCCAGTTTTCAAAAAGGGAGCAAGAATGTCATGCGAAAGTCATCATGGTATCAGCCTGGTATCCTCTCTGGCATTATTTTGCGAAAATTGATTTCCATCAATTTTCGCAATTTTAGCTGGAGAGACAGATTCGTGAAAATCAATCCCTGGTCGAGGAAGCATCGACCATATCTTTACCTTGAAACAAATTCTTGAACAGCGCAACTCCTCCAGACGTCACACATTGGTGGTTTTTTTTAGATCTGAAAGCTGCTTTTGGTTCTGCCGATCGTCAGCAACTTTGGCACTCTGGCGATCAAAGGTGCCCCTCAAAATTCCTCTTCTTGATGCGGGCACTGTAAACGAACTCCTGTGGTCCCGTGCGAGTATACGGGAAGGTCTCGCCTGAGTTCACCATATCCAGTGGTATAAGAGAAGGCTGTGCTCTCTCCCCTTTCCTCTTCAACTTTGTCATTGATATGCTGCCTGAAATTTCTCTGCTTTACTCTGAAACCTCGGGAGTCGAAATGCTTCTGAGACGTTCCCTCACAGACATTGTGTGTGCGGACGATATTTCTCTCCTCGCTTCAGATCCTTCCCAAATGCAAACGATTTTAAATAACCTAAATAACTCTGCCGCACGGTTTGGCATGCATTTCACACCTGCAAAGTGCAAAGTGCTGCTACAATTCTAGAAGGGATCAAACCCACACCTCATGCTTGCAGATGAGCCAATCAACGTGGTAGATAAATCTATTTACGTGAGCAGCTGTATAAGTCCCGGTGGACTGGCTGGAGATGATAATATTTCTCAAATTGGAAAGGCCAGAACAGCTTTTGCCAACCTCTGACACCTATGTCGCCGAGGTGACGTAAGTTTGTTTGTCAGTGGCACAGTTTATCCTGCGGCGATGTGATCCATGCTGCTTTATGGATCACAAAGCATGTACGAAAGATGTCAATGTTTGACAGTTGGTATCTCTGAAGCATTAATAAGATCTGGTGGGAACATTGGATTAGCAATACTGATGTACGCCAGGTGGTACTAGGAAGAAGGAACTCTCCCGCGGTGGATGAATTACTCACGCCCAATAGGTTACTCTGGTTAGAACATACAATCTGCATGCCAGAAGACCAGCTGCTTCGCAGACCTCTTTTCGCGAAGCCTTGTGCTGTTTGGGAGTGACCGAGTGGTGGACAGTGTATGACCTGGCAACAAAGTATGAAACCTTAGTTGGGTCGACAGCTGTCACCTCTCTGGATGAGGAACCCGGGACTCAACTCACCAGTGGTCAATGACACTGGCAGAATTGGCTCAATTGCGCAATCTGGCGCTCGTGCTTCAGAGCTATCATCTTCAATGCAGAGCCACCCAACTTGTGAACTAACTGAACGTACCATCGCTTGCAAGGCTTGGCCGTATCTCTTGCACTCTCTCACTTCCCCGTCATCGAAACTGTAGCAGTTGAAACCAATGTACCTACGGTACACAGTTTATAGCTGAACTGATTGATTGGTCTGAAAGTTTCGTCTGATTCCTGGGTCCATTAGTCTTTCACTGGCCAAGCGAGGTGTCTTTTCTGCATGGACTTGAAAAAAAAACTGAGTAGCAGCAGCGCATGGTTGGAGTCCAAGCTGCTATTCCTAAAAGAGCGACAGTTAGTGGTCGATCATCGCCACCCGCAACTGACGGCGATGTGGTCTATGTGGATTCGGGGTTGGTTCGTTGTTGGACACCACGTCGTCAAGCGATTTCCGCTGTCGGAAATTAGTGTTGCAAAGGAACAACCTATAATCGCCACACACCTGAAGTAGACGATTTCTGTTGCCCGTGCCTTCCTTATCTCATACAAGACGACCAACCAATTGGGCCTGAGCAGCGCCTGGCCTGCCTACCTTGCGTTCATGTCACTAGCAGCCAACGATGTCCGGGCTTTTAGTCCTCTGTAAAAGAGCACCTAGAGCGTCATAGAAACCCTGGAGGATTCAGAGCTATAGTCTGTTGAGGCGTAAGCAAACACAGTAAACATAGTGCAATGGACCTCACTTTCTCGAGCCTTTTTCACAGGCTTTGCGCAGAGACGACTATCAGTGTGTATTTAGTCAAGTAGAGGCGCTTATGCTCGACTGCTGGATACAATATCCACCCCGACATATTCAGTTGTAGCAGCCTCTGCATCACCAGAGCGCCGCAGCTGAGACCTAGAAGACGGGGAGGGGGCAGTCAGTTCAGTTAAAGTACTTGCATCCTGTATCTTCGTTTCTGACAGACACCATACATTAATGCACAGGGCACCCAGCGTACGAACAACAGCCATCTGTAGTCCTATTCAGACTAGGGTGGGCTAGGTTAGAGGGGGGGATTTGAAACCGTAAGAAGGGAGGCGTCAGCGGTAACATGTTTACGTTTACCGGCCCTGCTGTATGCTGCAAGCAACGCGACCCGGCTGATGATACAACGCGACAGCCGATCTGTCATGAGATTACTGGTAATCGTGGGTTCATTATTCTACATGGGCTGGGATGCTGCCCAGGCGCCCTGATCTAGACAGGTGGACCATTAGGGTACTCGACCAAAGCCATTGGCTCAGAAGCCCAGCCGCAAGGTAGCGGTGTTTGGCGAAGAGTGTTAGTGCATTACGATTTTCATAGAACAAGTCGGCATACATATTCCAACCCCAACCTGTTGTGAGAAACGTTCCGAGTACCGCGCGAACACCACCCAATGTGGCTCATTGGGCCATGGAGGCACACAAATCGCCACACCATGGCAAGATCCACTCTGTTTGTGACCACTCATCAGTGACATTGACAGACATGGTTGAATCACCCAGTTATTTGCGCTCGTGCTTTAGAGCTGCATTCCGCATGATGTGCCATATTCGGTTGACTAAAACCGCAGCAGCTGGAACCAGCCTACCTTGGTACACGGTTTATAGCTAACAAACTGAACAGAAAGCGAGACGCTTTAAGCCTCGAGGCTGAGTGAGACCGCAGCACTAGTCATTAGCTCTTGATAATCTTGATAGCTCAGGCCTATCACCCGTTCGACGCAAAGCTGCGATGCTGCCAAATGAAAGCACGGGGGATGAGGTACAGCCAGGTTGCCCAGACCTAGGGGTTCAAGGCGCCCAACGCCGCTACAGACTTAGATATGTTTCGCAGACAACTTGCATCAAATTTACAAGCGAAGCCTAAGTGAGGGTATCGGACGTAGAATATGTACGTTGCGAATTCCTATGTAAAGTCATCTCATGTAGGTATTTCACTTGACTGTTCTGGGCCGAATAAGAGGATCCGGTCAGAGGCTGATGAACCAGGTCATCGACAAGAATACATCAGTAATACATAGTAGTGCTTACCTGCCATGGGAAACTACCCATGTGGTATGAAGACACTTTTGTTCGTACATTTCACGCCTGTATGAGGGCTGAGATACCGTTAGGGCGCTCAAACATAAACGGGTGGACGATTAGGTTCCTCAACCATAGCCCCTGGCTCAAAAGTCTGACTGCATGGCTGTGGTGCTTGACTTGAGGCTACCCGAGCAGCTCAAAGTTTTAGGATCAACTTGCTGCACTGATCTTAACCACCAGCCCTGGGGGGGCGAGGTTGTTTGTCAGAACTCTGTACATGAACCAACCTCGCAGCAGAAGCTGTGGATGCTGTATGAGCGTCATCCAGTACAGCTCAGTTGGCTGCAGGGGTAAGCAAACTGTCGAGATACGATAAGTTCCGGTCTGTTCTTGACGACATCAGTTAGGGACATTCGTTAGCTTTTGTTTGCTTTGTGACATAAATACTGACATGCCGGTTGCCTGTGGCAAGATCCTGCTGCCTTCACGGCTAACACAGTACGACTTTACATCCGA
Organism: Opisthorchis viverrini; assembly: GCF_000715545.1. Lineage (NCBI taxonomy): Eukaryota > Metazoa > Platyhelminthes > Trematoda > Opisthorchiida > Opisthorchiidae > Opisthorchis > Opisthorchis viverrini. The sequence goes on along the minus strand of NW_008751889.1, from coordinate 32,997 downwards.
ATCGCTTTGCAGTACTGTTGCGCGTCGCACAGAGTATTGCTGCTCTTTATCTGTTATCTCTCATTCGTCCTCTGCACCAACTTTGAGGAACAGCTTTTCAGCTGGAAGTCAGCAGGGTCATTGAAGTTAGGTTCAACCACCATGTCCCGATGGCGACTTTCCGTTGGAGAATGGCAATTCATAGTGGTCTGACCGAGCAGTACAAATGGACGGCGCTGCAAACCCGTATCAGCAGGAATATTTTTCATCTAGACATAATGTG
>NW_008751889.1:30101-32004 GCF_000715545.1 Opisthorchis viverrini | reverse complement strand
GGCTAGGTTAGAGGGGGGGAATTTGAAACCGTAAGAAGGGAGGCGTCAGCGGTAACATGTTTACGCTTACCGGCCCTGCTGTATGCTGCAAGCAACGCGACCCGGCTGATGATACAACGCGACAGCCGATCTGTCATGAGATTACTGGTAATCGTGGGTTCATTATTCTACATGGGCTGGGATGCTGCCCAGGCGCCCTGATCTAGACAGGTGGACCATTAGGGTACTCGACCAAAGCCATTGGCTCAGAAGCCCAGCCGCAAGGTAGCGGTGTTTGGCGAAGATTGTTAGTGCATTACCATTTTCATTGAGCAAGTCGGCATACATGTTCCAACCCCAACCTTTTGTGAGAAATGTTCCGAGTACCGCGCACCACCCACCCAATGTGGCTCATTGGGCCATGGAGGCACACAAATCGCCACACCATGGCAAGATCCACTCTGTTTGTGACCACTCATGACATTGAATCCACTCTGTTTGTGACCACTCATCAATGACATTGACAGACATGGTTGAATCACCCAGTTATTTGCGCTCGCGCTTTAGAGCTACATTCCGCATAATGTGCCATATTCGGTTGACTAAAACCGCAGCAGCTGGAACCAGCCTACCTTGGTACACGGTTTATAGCTAACAAACTGAACAGAAAGCGAGACGCTTTAAGCCTCGAGGCTGAGTGAGACCGCAGCACTAGTCATTAGCTCTTGATAATCTTGATAGCTCAGGCCTATCACCCGTTCGACGCAAAGCTGCGATGCTGCCAAATGAAAGCACGGGGGATGAGGTACAGCCAGGTTGCCCAGACCTAGGGGTTCAAGGCGCCCAACGCCGCTACAGACTTAGATATGTTTCGCAGACAACTTGCATCAAATTTACAAGCGAAGCCTAAGTGAGGGTATCGGACGTAGAATATGTACGTTGCGAATTCCTATGTAAAGTCATCTCATGTAGGTATTTCACTTGACTGTTCTGGGCCGAATAAGAGGATCCGGTCAGAGGCTGATGAACCAGGTCATCGACAAGAATACATCAGTAATACATAGTAGTGCTTACCTGCCATGGGAAACTACCCATGTGGTATGAAGACACTTTTGTTCGTACATTTCACGCCTGTATGAGGGCTGAGATACCGTTAGGGCGCTCAAACATAAACGGGTGGACGATTAGGTTCCTCAACCATAGCCCCTGGCTCAAAAGTCTGACTGCATGGCTGTGGTGCTTGACTTGAGGCTACCCGAGCAGCGCAAAGTTTTAGGATCAACTTGCTGCACTGATCTTAACCACCAGCCCTGGGGGGGCGAGGTTGTTTGTCAGAACTCTGTACATGAACCAACCTCGCAGCAGAAGCTGTGGATGCTGTATGAGCGTCATCCAGTACAGCTCAGTTGGCTGCAGGGGTAAGCAAACTGTCGAGATACGATAAGTTCCGGTCTGTTCTTGACGGCATCAGTTAGGGACATTCGTTAGCTTCTGTCTGCTTTGTGACATAAATACTGACATGGCGGTTGCCTGTGGCCAGATCCTGCTGCCTTCACGGCTAACGCAGTACGACTTTACCTCCGGACGGCATCAGTTAGGGACATTCGTTAGCTTTTGTTTGCTTTGTGACATAAATACTGACATGCCGGTTGCCTGTGGCAAGATCCTGCTGCCTTCACGGCTAACACAGTACGACTTTACATCCGAATCGCTTTGCAGTACTGTTGCGCGTCGCACAGAGTATTGCTGCTCTTTATCTGATATCTCTCATTCGTCCTCTGCACCAACTTTGAGGAACAGCTTTTCAGCTGGAAGTCAGCAGGGTCATTGAAGTTAGGTTCAACCACCATGTCCCGATGGCGACTTTCCGTTGGAGAATGGCAATTCATAGGGGGCTGACCGAGCAGCACAAATGACGGCGCTG
>NW_008751889.1:12615-30070 GCF_000715545.1 Opisthorchis viverrini | reverse complement strand
GTGATGGATGAAACACGCAAGTGGAGGCGACTCACGAATCAAGCAGCATTGGGCGGTGACCAGAACGCTTCCAGCCACAATTCAACCGGCTGCGACTTCAAAGACTCTAGTTAACATCAACAGAGAACATCTTGCAGGAGAAAAAGTAGCCTCAAACCCAGACAGATTGTCATCTGCAGTCAATGAAGTGAACACATCACCAAGAGTCAGGCTCCAAAGGAAATGGTAACATCAGTCGGGCGAATCGATGATCACGCATGGCTCAGTGATCAGAGTGCGAATGTACTGACCGGAAGGTCCGTGGTTCAAACCCGACCTCTGCCTCTCGACCTCCGCTGCCCAGGATTGAGCAACCTGGCAGTATCCCAACCCTCGTGCTTCCTTCTGGTGGGATGGCAGTTAGGCACCGAAATAGTGCTACAGCTGAGCGATTTTTCATTACACTACTCACCAAGAGACCCTCTAGTTTATTGCCTTATACTTATGGCTCCTGCTGCTTTCCACTATTTGGAAGCAACATCTATGGAGACACGTTAATTTAAGCGCTTATAGGAGTTGTCGCGAAAGACGTGAAACACTCGCCGAATCACCCTATCACAAACCTTCAAGACAGAATGGAGCGTACAGACAAGTCGCCATCGTAATGCGCTAGGGACGTCCACTCTCCCAGTTCACTCCGTTTTATCGTTAACAGTGGCCTCGATAAGACCTTTGGGAGTGCGCATTAAATGGTGCTGAACTTTCTCCAGGAGCCCACAAACGAACTTTATACTGTCCAGCAATATCATTGTGTTGGGCGATAAACTGAATTGGTACGACATTTTGCGAGCAGCTTGGCGATCGACATTGGTAAGGAATGTAGGCTGTCAAGACTGGGTTACGTCTGCTAAGGTAGCTACAGTGCCTCTGATGGAGGTACCGGGGCTCGTACCTTGAAACTACTCACTGCAAAGCGCGATCGCCCTATGAGCGAGGAGTCTAACTGCTTCATATTGAAGATATCGAGGACTAACTGTGTTTAATATTTCGTCCGTTTTTTGGCAGGAACACGGCGCACCCAATTACAAGGGGTATCACGGAGTAGTCGGTTCTAATAACTCCAAACTAGGATATTTACTTCCGCTTCATCGTTTACGCCGGTTAGGGCGCATACTGTGGTGTGTCAATCTTACCCTGGCTTTATTCTCGTTCATCTATGAGAGCTAAAGGGTAGTATAACGTACTAAATGTCATTTTCATTGGGATTGATTAACTTGACAACAAGTCTAGTCAAAGTGTATTCCGCGTGCTCCTAGATGGGAGCCAAAAGGCGTTGAGTGTACAAGAATAGTTAGAACCACTGAGTGACAGGGTGCAGAAGCCAGCGGAGATCGTGCACATATAGGTCTGCGATCCTTTTGCCTTTACAAACAAAACCGAACATAATACTAACAACAGTGTGCAACGCCGCAGTTCAACAGTAGGATTTAGGGAACATTACTAATTTTGTTCGACACTATGTTTTTCCAAACTTACTGTCCATTATTACTTAGTTAGTCCACTTCTTCATAACTTACCTCACCGTCCGTTCTTAACAGGTGGCCCGGAATCGGACGTTTTGTCAGCATTCTCATGTCTGCACTTTTGGAGGATATTTTCGACGTGAAAGATGTGGACAAGGATGGAAAGAAGTTTGACAAAGTTTCCCGTCTATTTTGTGAGAGCGAATCTTTTAAAATGGGCTTAATCCTGGACATTCATGCATTGATTTACCGATTGGTCAAAGGAGACAAGTTTCGGATGGTACTGACGAAGAATCTTCTCAATGATATGATAACGGATGCTGAAGATGACGATGAAGATGATGCCGCTGAAGAAACCGATGAGCGTCTAGCCAACAGCAAGATGGCAGAGTTCGACTACGTTTGTTACGGAAAGATTTACAGGATAGAGGCACACGACAGCGGAGTTGATGCGAGTCGACTATCCTGTTATGTTTCGTTCGGTGGTCTACTGATGCAACTAACGGGAGATGCAAGCAATTTACAGGGATTTCGCGTTGGCAAACATTTGTATCTCATGATAAAGAAGCTCGCTTTTTAATGAATTGCTACTACTGTGTAAATAGAAAAATATTGTACAGATGAAACAAATGCGTTATCCCTTGGTTTGATTACCTGAACTCCTGACCATCCGCTTCTGCAAATGTATTTTAATGGAACGAAACACGCCCTTGTATCGATGAGGGTCCTTCTCCTATGAGAGTGGCTCTATTATCATTAAACTCTGTCGGGAATCCCGATTCTTATGAGTTCCTTGGATGTCTGAGTGATATCTCGGATGAATCCTTGCAACCACGAGTTGATCAATCCAGGCAAGATGACGCGATCTCACAGGCTAGGGGGAATGCCTATATCACCCTCTCTTTTAGACATGTGGAGGTCCAGTGACGTCTTCACGTGCATGTTCGCATCCTTTTCGTGACAACCAATGTAAAAGTATCATAATCTTAAGCAGTAGGTGGACTTGGGTGGAATTTTACCGGAGTCGCATATGTCCGCACCAGAATCGACAGGAATTCAATACATAGGTAGGAATAGACAGGGATTTCGTCAATGACCAAACACAAGTAATTGAAGTCGATATCACATGTCTTCATCACTAAGTGATGAAGATAACCACCGGGTTACGCGAAGCGTTTGACGATAGTATCCCCAATCCCCATTGTTTCTGATTCAGGCAGAAACAATTAGAATCTCCATCTGGTATTGGTAGCCAGTGTCTGGTATCCTCTGCGGCCATAGGTACCAACAACGGTTTTCGATAAGTCACTTGTGGTGCTGACGTGTTAGTTTGGTGGTCAGACACTGCATCCTCAAGAGGATTTTGACGATTGTGTTGTACACAGTGAAGGACAAAACAACAATACGGACTTGATAGTTTATTCTGACATCACTTCCGATTCTTGTAAAGAAGACCGAAAACCGAGTGTCTGGTATCCTCTGCGGCCATAGGTGCCAACAACAGTTTTCGATAAGTCATGTGGTGCTGACGTGTTAGTTTGGTGGTCAGACACTGCATCCTCAAGAGGATTTTGACGATTGTGTTGTACACAGTGAAGGACAAAACAACAATACGGACTTGATAGTTTATTCTGACATCACTTCCGATTCTTGTAAAGAAGAGTTGGCCGAAAACCGATCGTAAAACAAAGAAAACAAAAGAGCCTGGATCCAACACTGGTGTGAGTGTGTTATTGTTAACAGCTCCTGGTTGGCTTGACCTCCAAATGCTATTTTTATCCATGACTGGTATTTTAGGGGATGAAACAGTAGTCGATGCTCCTCGCGGTTTGTGTCGCACGCCTATGTACTGATGAGTCAGCATAGTTTTCAGTGTCAATCTGACGACATACGTGTTAGCCAATAATCCGGCCGATACACTGGAGCCTAGAATAGTGGCTAGGATCTCGGCAATTAGGAATTGCCTCGCTAGGGCATAAGAAGATAAACGGGCATCTCGTGCAACCGACCGGGCTCACATTTTATGGTACATGTTCTGGATGCCCGTTGTGTAGGGGGTCGTCCCATGCAGTAAGTAAACAGTCCATCAAAAGCTAAGATTTTCCTGAATTCAGAACTGTTAGAAGCCGAAAATTTATTCAAGGTCCAGAATCACAAACCCTAGGCGAATTTGATTGGAGTATTCAATTAAGCGGATGAAAGCGATAGAAAAATGGAACAACCGAATGTGTTTAACTCAAAATCAGTACGGCACAGGAACCTACTTGTATTCGATATGATTACGCTTCGATGCGACCAATACATGACTCAGTGGTTAGAGCACGAATTTACCGACCAAAAGGTCCGTGGTTCGAACCCGACCTCTGTTTCTCGACTTCCTCCGTATAGGCCTGGGCGACATGCCCTTGTACTTCCTTCTGACGGGATGGCAGGCACCGCAAGGGTGCTACAGCTGAACGATTTTTTTATCGACATAATTTTTTTGTAGTGGCACTGTTGATTTTACTCTGATAATTGAGCCTTCCACTCGTTCCGTTGTTTTGTTTGCTAAGCTATTTTTTGCTGAGAGCTGATGTCATCTAGTATACTGTCAGCGTTGGGGCAGCTGTGCAGTCCATGAATGGGTTCTGAGTTGCAGACAGCATGCCCACGCGACAGTACTCCACGTCCTACTGATGGTGCCCTTGCTCAAAATAGTCGAATGTTCCGATGATTTTGTAGCACGATTAAGTGTTGCATTATTGTGGACGACGGTTGTCTGTGACGGTTTCTTTCTCATCCAACCATACACCAGGGCCTGCGTAGACCGAAACCACTCAGAATGCGTTACTCATGTAAAACCTTCGGTCATTTGAATTGCCAGTTTTCATTTTTTTTTGTTGGCCGAAATATAGAAAAAGCCCTGTTTTTATCATAGCAAAAAACAGGTGCATCATTATTGTTTAAGTAAGACGCAACAAGAGAGTCCGCGTGTCTGTTAGTGAATCACGCTTACCGTCAATTGGATGTTATTATGTCCACAATAGGAGTGGACTCGCTGCTTCAACCCGTTTTTAAAAAAACGGGCAGTGTATTTTTGTCGTGGTATTAAGTTTGAATGGCCTTTTTTATGGTAATATTTCCCTTGAGTGCATATAAACGCGCTCTGTGTGTGGCCCTGTTAGGCAAAAATTTGGACAAATAGTCGAAATGACTACCTGGATTAATTACCGTTCACTTTCTTATCAGTGATTGGATTTTCCTTCATTTCTCGCTGTTACATCAAGACTAGTAATCTGCGCAAGATCATTAGTCACATAACTGTGTCCCTCCCATCATGGGAAATTTGCCATCTGGCCCTCGTTCGGGTAAAAGAGTAAGATGGGGTTGTGACCGTTGAACTCATTCTTGGATAACTGGTCTGAAACTGAATATGGCGTTCTGTAAAGCAGAAAGTCTAGTCCTGCGAAATTACATGTTCGTGTGCACAAAATGCGGATTTGACTGAGTGTAATGAATTGTCCAAGGTCGGGTGGAAATCAACCCGAGAGGCGCCGCTTGTCTTCAGATAAGTCTAAGTAATAAATGTGATTTTCACGGCAGTGAAGCATCAGTGCCCGCACTGATGTTGCTGTCATTGATGATGATGATGATGACAGACACCCTTGTTGAATGGTTCAGCTGTAGTACCCTCGGTGCCCAACTGTCATGCAACCAGAAGGAAATAAGAGGGCTGGGATACGGCCAGGTTGCCCAAGCCTGGACAGGGAAAGTCGGGAAGCAGAGGTCGGGACACATGTTGAAGAATGTAGATGCGAACCGACAAACGTTAGTTGGGTCGTGTAAACCTCGGAAACGGATCGAAATGACCCAAACATCGTTAACGCTGCGTAAGTGGTAAGATAGATTTCCTCTCAGGGAGTAAGTCAGTCATCCAGGGTTCACGAAAGTATCTTTTCAGCTATTGTCGGTATGGTTCATCGATCTGCGCCACAAAAATAGTTTATTGTGCTTTCTTTAGCAGGGAGCACTATACTGTACACATGTACTTTCATTAGTCGGAATCGATAGTTTGCCCTTAAAACTGGACGAACCACCAATGTACACGAGGCATTCGCAGTGCTTGTGGACTCCAATAACAGCGAGTTGGGCCTTCATTGTTTCGCTCGTTATGACTGAACAAAACGAGGTGGGTTCCATAATGCGTGGTGAAATAGTGAAATTTCGGGTTGTACACGTTCAGGGCTACCATCGATTACAATCAGTTTTGTTGGTTCCCAGCGCGACCAGCTTGAGAATTCAATAAGGCAGGCCCAAGTTTGGTGTTTCCCTACATGGGATTTCTGCCGTCGTTTGTCTACTAGTGAATCAGCCTCCTTCAGAGACCATCGTATTCGTAGTTGAATAACAGTGTTCAAACTTTCATCTATCAGTTCCGCGCTTATCGGCTTTCCACTACACGTTGACCTCAAAGGCCACCGCTGTCAATGATTAGCAGTTATCTCAGCGTCTCCAACCAGACGCAGTGGGGATTACGCTGTCCCCTTCATGGGAGGAGAGTAGCACCGACGGTACCCGGACTCGTAATATCTTTCACACTCTTCTGCCATGTCAAGGGTTAGTTACCTCTGCTTCCTTCACTCTGAACTGGGCACGGAAAACACCAGTCTCCGGCGAACGATGGTTCGGCATATGCAACACATGGTTTAATCAACACAGCTTTTGGTGCTGGACACACTTTTCAACGTGCATAACTCTGGTTAGGCGGCCTTGAGGCACCATCTCACTCAGCACTGAATAAGGCTGTTTTGAGAAGTGTTCCTCCCCAAGCTTACGGCACGTCGTAAGCAGTTAACGAAGTCGACTTTCGCAAGAATACAGTAAGTCAAAGTACCTGGGTCGGAAGCGCATTTTAAAGACGGTCTGATTGTTCTTGGGATGCTTGCTCTCACTCTCGTGAAACTGACTCAACAATGCGATTATAGGGATGCTAGATTTTTGTCCCGTTGACTGTTCTTCAGGGTGGCAACTTCCTAATGTATTTTCCTTCAAATCATTCGGTCTCTGTTTCGATTGCATGAAAAAAATGGAACCTAAGTACAGTCCAAACCTATGCTCCCCAAGAGAGCACTCCTAATAAGGGCTCTCAGGGGGGACATTTCGTCAGCTGATTGACGCTCGATGTCAGTTATCTACTTAGTGCCACTTATGTAATTAAACGGAATGCAACACCTAAAAATCTAGAGACTAGTCGTTCGCACAGTTGTGACGACTCGACGAAGCTTGGTAAGTAAAATGCTTCCGTGTGATACTACCGATAAGTCGATGAAAACCGGCTAAATTATGATTGCCATATTTCTAAGGAGTGCTTTTGCTTGACAGAACACTACGCATGAAGGTTCTGGAAACTGTTCGATAGTTGCTTCAATCATTCCTCAGAGTTAGCGAATAAACTGATGACTGAGTTTCCATCAAATCCTATGTTCCGCTTGAACCCCCAATTGTGCGCAATGGGCGAAATAAATTCATTTGCAAAATACAGTAGTAAGTACTCTAATAAATTTATCGTTTATGATATCCTTCAACTGAATGCACCGCATAAAGTCAGCCTTTCAAATGCGTAAGTGGCAGATGAATTGCGTAACAACTGAGAGGCTGGTAGACCGAGAAGATAGACGAATTTATCGGAACCATCTTCCATAATATTCCAATCGTTGGATGTGAATTCGTACTAGAGCGAGGCTGCAACATTTTTGCACAGTGCCATGAGTTTAGTTCCAGGCCCGTTCAAAGACTCACGATGGCTTTATCTTCGAGCGGTACTTCCATCGGTCCCGAACATAACATCACGTTAAACCTAACGTGCGCGGGTAACGCGTAAAACTACTGTATTGGAATGCCGTACGACCGTCTACGGAGACCGCCTGAACGAAACTATCAAGGATCAAACTGACGCTGTCACCTTCAATAAAGAAGTGCGCCTCGACCGCTGAGTCGAGCACTTTCAACAAATCTCGTAACCATCTGCTACTTGTGTGGAACATCGAACTGCGGCATAACCCTGGACGGTCAATCTGGAACTCCCTACGACCTCAGAGGTTTATGACTGAATGTTCTCTTAAACGCCAAGTTTTAAACAGAAGACCTCGCATCCGCATTGAAGGTGAAAAAACCCCAATCAGAATTTGTCTGATCTACTCATCTCCTTTTGGGAAAAATTGATTTTTCCAAAAAACTGGGGGGAATTAGTGATAGTGCTCATTTTCAAAACGGTTCGACTCCAGTTGTAATGATACTTCTCGTGTCACTTGTCCTTCACCACTTTCCGATAGCCCGTGAAGCATTGACTCAAGCGCAGAAAGCGGGAATCCAGCCTAGCAGGGGTCGTGTTGATCAAATCTTCGCGCTTCACCAGGTGCTAAGACGAACCGATTCGCACAGATGACCCAAAATTTTAGTCCTGGATTTCCAAGGTGCATTCGATCGAGCTTACCGATCTGCCCCCCTTAACACACTTGCTCAGCAGGGAAAGTCCTAGCAGTTTGTGAACATACTACGTTCTTTGCACTCTCAGACTTCCAAGTGTCTGAGGGCTTTCTAAAAGCCTCCTTGCGGTGGTCCCCGACATGACTGCCGACCCTCTCTATCCGTATTCAATTTCGTGGTCAATGAACTAATGAGATGGATGCTAGGTATTCAAAGCCCTGGGCTTCAAATAGCTGTTGATAAAAAGCCTTGTCGACCCGGAATATGAAAACTAAGTCGTTCTTGTCTTTTAGATGAAGAAGTGGGTATTTTCGATAAGCTGACGAAATCCATTTAGCCCTTTGGCAAGCGCTTTGCATCCAAAAGGGTACAGTTTTGATCCTGGAAATGCAATCATTGGGGACGCCGTTTACAATATAAGGAGAGATTCGAAGTTATTAAGTACTTTACGTATACTGGAATTCGTATGAGTTCTATTCGTAGTGTGACAGATGAGGCAAATTCAGAAATCTATTTGGCTTGGGTCGCGTTTGCTATTTTGAGACCCTTGATGGTAAAACGGCGTATTCCTCGATCTCAAGAGACGTATCAAGTTACAGTGCGGACTGTTTTATTGGGCTATAAGAAAAGCGGAATTGACCCAATTGTAAGGATTCACTGACGAGTCGCTGGCCATAGGGATATTTACGAGCTGCATGATGGCACAGTCAGCTAGGGGCACTGGGTAATTTCAGATTATTCAAACTCAATGAATCACCTGGTGATAGGTTGCTATGTTCTACCAAGAAGAGGACATTTCACCTTTCACTGTGCTTCGCGCATTTATCCCATTGTTAAAAATAAATAGCACCGCAACGAAGCAACCTTCCAGTTAACCTTCAATCCATTTTATTGATTTCTGGTCACTGAACCTATTCTGATGCTTCCGAATCAAAGATCAGAACAAGTTTTTTTCCCACCAAACAGCTTCAGATAGGCGCGCGGTCCACTGAGGCCCCTTTAACAAGTGTTCTCAAATGCATGACACTGAAGCATACAAGTTTACTGTCCCAACCCAGGTTACCTCGCGACTTCTACTGCCTGACCGCTCTTTTTCACTTGAAGTCAGGTCGTAACAAAGTACCTAACGGATACAATATAGGTGTAGGCGAATACATCAGCTGTGTCGAGTGGAAACTGCACTTGATGGTCTTCTGGGCAATGATATCTGCTGAGTTAAAATATCTGGTTGCCTTAGAAAGGTGTCAGTGAACCTAGTAATCTACCGATTGTTACCAAACTTTTTCGAAAACCAGAACTGGAGTACTTATTGCCTTTTCAGTCTCGTTCTAGGTTCCCTTCCGTGAGTACCTGCTCGTCGAAATATGCGTAACTACAGACTCGTCATTCTTCTTGTGGGCTTAATGACTGAGCTGACTTCAGAAACAAACATTTGAAGGAAACGTCGATTATTGTTGCCTACAGTCCCAATATTGCAGCTGGCTGCGCGTTGCTTTACACTGTGTTACGTATCTAGATGCGATGTAACGTCGGACGATATAACTAGTTGGCACACCTAAAAGCCCAGGAAAACCTGGTTCCGAGCGATCGTAGTTTATGCTGAACATGCGTTGGAATGTTACGAAGCCGAAGGTTTAAAAGTGCAAGTTGTCCGGTTTGATGAGGCGGACGAAAGCTTTCAGTGAAATAACTAAACGCGGTACTCGACAAGATATGCCTAAACCACTTTCGTGTGCGCACCAAATGCATTTTGGTCGAACAGCTCAGTAATCTAGATACTGCTATCAAATAATGGGGCAGCCGGTTAGCCCCGGACGGCATTTTACAACGAGGAACAAAACGAGAATACATATACGGTGGTAGTTTGTGAAGTCAGGAACACAGGATAAATTCTGGAGAACAACCCCACCATCAAGTGAATAGGACATAGATAGGTAAAGACAGCGTTCCTTCTGGCAATAGCTTGGACCAAGACAGTTCAGTGGCTAGGGAGCGAGTTTACTGATCTGAAGGCCCGTGGTTCGAACCAAACCTTTGCATCTCGACTGCTCCTGTCTAGGATTTGGCAACGCACTACCTCAGCCCTCGTGCTTCATTCAGATGACATGACACCTAGCACCGAAGGGGTGCTACAGCGAAACTATTATTTATTTATTATTATTAGCAATAGCTTGTTCAGGAGAATGAGAACACTATTTGGCGATATCTGAGGGACTGACTAAGATGTGCTTGGAGATTTTAGCGAAAGTTGATTGAGTTTGGCTCAAATGAACTACGATCAAATTCAAGCTTATTCGCGACACCATTATCCGGTGAACACACGATTTTCGGCCGATTATCGGACTGACTAGCTACGAGTATCGACGACAAAAAGTGGACATAGCTATCACCTAGACGACGGCCGCACCATACGAGGAATGCGTTTGTCGTGGCTACCAAAGTCTATTCCTCTGTATCGTTTAGGGAAGCCTTCAGGTCATGCATGCTTCAGAAATCGAGGAATAAATTGTGCCTGGCATAACACGGGCACACAGACGAACAGGTCTTAAAAGCTGTCCCGCAGGGTGCATCCAACATGAGGAGCTTAGGATTAGCATTCGCTGTGCTTTTGAGTTCAGCTTGACTCACACATCAATGTAGTGATTTAATTTTGATAAAGTTTCCGACGGTCAGGATCAATGCACCGGGTAATTGCCCAGCCGACCTGCTTATCCGTAAGGTTTGAGCAACACTTCTCTAAAGACAAACATTAACAGAGATAACAATGAGAACCTTGATAATACATCTCCAGAGAGTCGCTCAGAGTCGCCAAAACAGACATACGCCAGTATCGTTTAAGCTGGAGGTACTACGTTAGGTGAATGACCAGGTTAGTGGTGCAAAGTGGAATGCGGGGCTGAGATACATAGATACTCCTTTGTTTCCTCTAAGACAAGTGTTCGCGGAACACAAAAGTAATCTACCCCCTAATTCGGAAGCCGATCAGTCACTATGATGGATTCTAGAGATTCTCAGTGATGTATACAACATTCACTATTAAGAAAACCTGATTTTTTTGAGAAAAAACTATCCGTACCTGGTTGCAAAGCCTAGCTCTTTGAACCGTCCGACCGAAAGCCAAGTCCAGCAAGAGACCATAGATTCAACCTCACGAAACGACCTACCTTAAGCTTATCTGATTTATTTCACTAGAGGACATATGATCTTGCGGAAGGCTATTTTCAATAAGATCACAACTGGTCACCACGTTTGTAAGAATGGATAAAAAACGTCACAGTGAAGCGGGAAGCGACACTCAAAACTATCAAAATATGGATCACACACACCACACAGCTGAATTTGAGCTGACCTAAAGATACCAGCTTGACGTGGTGGTCGGGCTTGAGTGCTGCCGCGTACTACGCCGTTCCACGAGATGCAACAATGCCAGAAAGGCCAAAGGGGAGCAGTCAGATGAGGAACAAAGAGTCACCGTAATAAGAAACATTCACGTCGTACTGTCCTCTGCGATGGGAGCATGATGCTTCCTGTAGATGAACATGTCCACATATACGGGAGCAGTTGTGCTGTGTTCCCCTAGGAAGGAAGGTAACAAAAGGTCTGACCAATAAACCAATATTTTGATCGCCTAACGGTTGATCGTGGCCGTCAGCGAACTAACTAACACGGTCGAAAAACACGTGAAGCCTGCCATAAGAAGTGAGGCATCTAAGTATTATTCACAGAAAAGGCCGGTCCCCGCACCAGCGCGGACGGGATTATTGAGTCGAAGGCTAAGGTCGGCGTACCGAAACAAAACCCTACATTCTCTGATTACCTTGTGGGTCGTGCGTTTAAGCTAAAGGCTGGAGGTGCGATAGCTCTTCCTCAGCCTGGGAAGTATCACTCGATCCTTGCGACGTTTTGTTCCGAACGGGGGCGAGGTGGCCCGTGGTTAGAGCGCGAATTTACTGACCGGAGGTTCGTGCCGATCCTTGCGACGTTTTGTTCCGAACGGGGGCGAGGTGGCCCGTGGTTAGAGCGCGAATTTACTGACCGGAAGGTTCGTGCCCGACATCTGTCTCTCGACTTCTCCTGTCTAGGCTTGGGCGACCTGGCAGTATCCCAGCCATCGTGCATGGCAGTTGGGCACCGATTTTTTTGTTCACCAACTCTCACCCACATCCCCTTCACAGACAGCAAATGATACAATCCGGTCAATCCATCTGTCAGTCTTCTAACGATTATCTTACATCTAAGTTACCGCTCAGGAAAACAAACCAAAAAGATCCCTTGCTAAACTCAGTTTTTATCCACGTTGCAGTCTTCAACGTTTATATTCTCTACCAAATTACACAGCAAACATATCTTACTGAAGCCCTGCTTCCCCCTTCTGTCGACGCGCAAACAAGACCCTAGTTTGGTTGCGAACCCCGATTCACTTAGGAGGAGCACGTGTGTTCCACATTTCACCCATAGGATATCTGGTGATCTTAATGCAAAGGCCTGTAATATCAATGGTATGAAAATTGAACTTATGCCTACGGTTGAAGAGCGCTTTGCTGGATCCTAACATACTGAACAGGCATTTTTGCACCGCACGGTTGCCTGGTGTAATTAAGACCAATGCACGTCGATACGGTAAACTGTGCCTGTTCGCAGCATATGCCCTAACAGACTGCAGTTCTGATGTTGAGAGAAATAGGTTTTAATCCCTTAGCTTTCCTCGTAACCTCGCCTAAAGGAGTGCACACAACAAAAATTGTAAAAGTGGATAGATTTGTTTATTAGCTTTGGGAAACAAAATGTCATACGGTAAAATATACATCAGTTGTCAGATCACAGTACAGCAGCTTTCTTTTGATAAAAAATTCATAGATATGGGGAAAAGCGATGCCCTTATGACTCAAGCATCAGAGTGCATATCCCAATAAAGATAAAAGTCATGCCCAAGCACCATTGCATCGTCAGACTCTCACCAAAACAAAGAAAACCAAATAATGCCTGGAATAAAAAGGTAAATACCACTGACCACTTACCGAAAATCCAAAATTCGCCAGAGAGTTCAGTGCAAGGATGGTGATACACCTACCAGTTTTTCGTAAAGCCGCCGTGAACGCTATCCACATTAACAAATTGATAACCACGTAAGCCACATAACCTGCCAGGACAGCGAGTTTTATTCCCATCCATTTTGAACTCGGAGTATCCTGCTGGTGAGTGGTACTGAAAAACTTTGCAGAAAAGGCAGCCGAGGCAGCAAGGAACCCAGACAGGATGGCATAGCCATAACCACGTAGATCGGACGTCATGCAAAACTAGTTAAATTACGGCACACAACTTGCGAATCCGGACGATGAAATTTTTTCCAATATCAGAACCTGCGGTGTCAAGAGGTTTTGATTAGATCGTGCAGACATGAGTCGAAAAATGTGCGCAAAGAAACTGCTTAAATGAAAATTCTCATATAGGATACTTTTTTTTTACTAGTCGGCACTTTTCTGGACCGCAAATGCGCACTTGGCAGGTAAGTGCTTTCTAGTTAGTGCACCACGGTTTATTAAATGCCTTTATGTGACTAGTGTGTTAAGACTGCGTCACTTCGACTTGATGGTCGCATTGAGTGCCGCCATGAGCATTCAGCTGTAGTACCCTTCCGGTGCCTAGCTGCTATGCCACCCGAAGGAAGCACGAGGGCTGGGATACTGCCAGGTTGCCCAAGCCTAGACAGGGGAAGTCGAGTGGCGGTCGGATCCGAACCACGGACCTTCCGGTCAGTAAATTCGCGCTCTAACCACTTGGGCCATCTCGCCCCCTGTTCAACCATGCCACGAAATCCGAAAATGGGCAACCGGAGGAACAATAGCGGGTTTTCTGAGTTCGAGTAACCGGATTATGCGAGCCTAATGGTGAGGCCGCATTTTCACTGAGATAACAGCGTCACGATGGTAAGGCATTTATTCCAAACAAACATGTCTATAAATGAGGAGTGAGATGGCTCAGTGGTTACAGCGCAAATTTACTGAACGGAAGATCTGCGGTTCGAACGTGACCTCTGCAGCTCGACTTCCTCGTGCTTCCTTCGGGTGACGCGGCAGCTAAGCACTGAACCATAAATGGAAGCCGAAATGCTTCAGAAGGTCGGCCCTAAAAGTCATATGCCCTAGTGTTTGAGCTTGGCAACCGGCGATTTATCCGACACAGCCGGATGACAACTACAACGTATGAGAAGCCCCAAGCTCCAAGCACACTTGCTTCCGGCGGTGACGCTGGCAATGTGATGTTTGTGATTTATACCTTGCGTCCTCGGGCTGACACTCTCCTGCAGCCAAGTGAGTTGGGCTTGAGTAACGGGTTTAAAGGGGGGCGTGGTTGCACCTATATCTAAGGGAGTGAAGAGGTTCTTATCAAGCAGTCAAGACGACAAAGACAGCAGGGAAATCGTAAATCAAAGACAAGGTTGTGGCTTGCAGATCTACAAAGCGAAGCGCGTTCATCTGTCACTCCAAGGGAAGTCAGGAAACGATTTCTACATTCTTAAGGACAATGCTCCAGCACCAATTATCAAAACGAATTCGAAATAGATGTCAACCTTTAGAACCCTCAAACCATTTGACACATTGTTCATTATGAAACGGTTGCACGAAAAGCCTTTTGCGCTCACCGAAGACTACAGTACAATGCGAAACAAGTCAGAATTTCGGCCACTTCCAGATATCTTTTGATACAATGGTTCGTGGTATCTATGTTGTGAGTTACACTTGGCCTTGGGGCAGAGAGTTCTTTACTAGTCCGGAACGTAGTAAACAACCGTCTTTGCGCTGTACGGCTGCCTGGTCTCATTAAGAACAGTGCACATCGATGCGGTAAACGGTGACTATTCGACGTGTCCGTATATGCCCCGAGAGAATGCAATTCAGGTGAGGGGATGGGTTTTATCGAAATCTGCCACGATTTCTGCGGCCAACAAGGACGGACTTTATTATCCTGGCCTATAGCATGAACTAACCAGCTGGACGACTAAGCCGGGGGAAAACAGTTGGGTTCTAGATTAGAAGTCGATGCTCAGCGTACAGACAATAGGGAGCAACTTCTTCACTTGTGTGCGGCGCATCATCTGTTGCTGGCCAGTAGAAATTCTCAACACAAGCGTTCACACCAAGTCGGAGGCCATCGACCGAAAACCGGCTACGGGACCAGTTGGACCATGTAACTGTCAGTCACCGATGCAGTGTTTCAGTTAAAAGATGATCGTTAGCTGTAACACCCTTTAGGTGCCCAGCTGCCACGCCACCCAAAGGAAGCACGAGAGCTGGGATATTGCCAGGTTGCCCAAGCCTAGGAAGGGATGTCGATAGGCAGAGGTCGGGTTCGAACAACGGACCTTTCAGAGAGTAAATTCACGCTCTAACCATTTTAACCATTTTAGTTAAAGGTTGTGGTTCAGTATGGAGGCACGCGACTTGACTCTGATCATGACATCGTGCAAGTTCGATCAGAAGTTATGTCTGTCCCAAGCATCACACACACGGAAGCGGAGCAAGTCCATTCCTCATCTTCGGCGAGTTTCAGTAGCTCGACAATATCGAGGAGGTATGGCTAAAAATGAATCACGCTGACGATGGCTGATAGGAGAATGAATGGAGAGTGAAGGACTGCCCCCAGGACATCACACCTGACCAAATTAACGCTGGATATTGTCGAGATGGACAGAGCTTACTGTTGTCCGGAAATTCCTTCCAGTAGCCGACGGCAATGAAGGTAAATTAAGACCACTTAAATCAAGAAAATCAAGATTCTGAACAGTGAGATAACTCTGGGGAGTTTTGAGGACCAAGGAGGTAAAGAAGGCCGTAGACAATCGATGACTGACCTCTTCCAAAGAAACCCCTGGAAAACTCCAAATACCCAGAATATAACATCGACACTAATCCACCAGCAAGAACGGAATTTCACCGTGACGGGGCACCCGAAATGCAATGTACGCGCCCTACAATTTTCAGGGCAGATAGTGAAAGCTCAATGACTAGGTTGACTACCCTAGTATGGAAAAGCTAAAAGGAGTGGAACGGAGCGCTCCGACCATGATCCATCTTCGAAAAGGACACAAGGACGTCGTACAATAATCATGGCATCAGCCAGGTAGTCGTGGAATCTAAGATGCTTCCCGGTATTATTTTGCGCAGGTTTATCGACTAACTCAGAAGGATTACCCTGGTTTAGGTCCTGACTTAGGAAACATAGACCATATTTCTACGTTGAAGCAAGGGTTGGACAGCGTCACTTATCCAAACGTCCAACGCTGGTTGTTTTCCTTAAGCTGAAGGCGGAGCCTAGGAATCAAATGTACCCACTCTAAATTTTTAGCCCCAATGTCGGCAAGTTCTTCGGGCCCGGACGGGTATGGCAAGATGTCGATGGCGAGATGTCGCTCAAGTCAACCTCGTACAGTCGTGTACCATCGTATCGTCCAGGTGTAACAACCTTTCAGTGTCTGGCTGTCGAGTCACCCGAATGAAGCACGGGAGTTGAGCTGCTGAGGCCTAGACAGCAATCGGGACGCCGCGTTGTACCACGTGTCCACCGGTTTCTAAGTCAACAACGAGTCATCCTTAAGTTTTCACGTTTAGTGATGTACGAAGATGTTGCTTTCCTCACCCGTCTTTTCACACGTTGCTTGAGACATTGACGGTCCAAGCAAAAATCTCTTCCTGTTTCCGAAACCTCGGGAATCGAAATACACGCGGTGTTCGGTCATGAACTTTTGTGTGCCAAGAACATCGACCCCCTTGATTCAGACTTGGCATAGATGAAAGCCACTTTAAATAACGAAAACAAGCAAAATAATTCTGCGTGTTTCTGTATGTGCTTCACGGCTGGGAAGTCAAAAATGCTGCTACGATTTTAGGTGAGATCAAACAGTGAGATTTGCAGTCTAACCACCGGCAGGAAAGATACATTCATTTACCTGGGCAATTGCATTGGTTCCAACGATACCCAAAAATGCGCTGCCCGAAATAACCGAACATCGCGTCGATTGCTTATATATATCGCGAGCCGGTCTACGGACAAAACGAAGCTTTGCTCAGATTGGTCAGACGTAAGCCAATCAGGATGGAATATTCACGGATTCATGGATTGATACACAGGATCGGGGGTTTTGCCCAAGTTTCCCGGGTTGGTTTTGTTCTTGTCGGTCAGTGGCTGACGTTCACCTGAAAGCACAAGTGAAAAAAGGGTGTAGCACTGCTCTTTATGTTCTCAGCGTGGGGCAGTATGCTCGCCAGCGCGAGGATTCGCATAATAGTGCTATAATTTGGGTTCTAGAAGGAGCGTGTACAACCGTCGGAGGAAGGTCGTTCCACGCAGATATTACCCGAAATGAAAAAAATTTTGCCTAAGGAATGTGTGTGCCCTGAGCCTGAAATTTTTCTTACTATGTCCCCGCCGGGTGTTTGCTGGGTCAACGGTAAAAAAAACCTGTTTGCCAAGCTTTGTTCAAACAGGGC
>NW_008751889.1:8836-12041 GCF_000715545.1 Opisthorchis viverrini | reverse complement strand
GGCGCTGCAGAAGAGTGGGTCGAGCCTATTGTCACTCGGAATGGTCTGGCTGATAGGAAAGCCTTGATCCGGTGCTTTCCTTTATCACGATGATTCCAGACTGCACTTTGGGGAAGGTTTCACAGTAACCTCGAACATACAGTCGTGGGAACACTCTGTATCTCATTAAAGACTGTCGTTAGCAACCACGCCGATTCTCAATGTAGAAAAACCGCACGGGTGTTACAATGCTGTCGTCAAAGCAAAACCGATGGTGGATTAGAAACAAATTCACCTATGAATTCTAACATTCACAGGCGGTTACTATCAAACCGTGGTGCATATGGTGACCGCGTTACGTCTGATCGTCTGTCGAGGACAGTGTCCACACTGAGGTGCGCCGATTACCGGCACTTTATGGATCAGAAATTCGCTTCCGGATATATTTGTTTGGTTCATGATAGCCAAGGAGAACATACACGTACGTCCGTTACAGCGTATTAAGGGCAGGAAAGGGGAACTTCGTGATGTCAATCGGTATACTCAGAAGACTACGATGTCTTCATTTTTGTAAATACCCACATCTAATGACTGTTCCTGCAAGTTTTTTGTATGATTGATTTGTTTAAGTGAGCGAACCTTCAGGATCATCAAACACTTCGAATTGTAAAGCAGAGTCTGGTAAAGCAGAGTCTAGGTACTGTGACTTGTGATAAAACGTGAACGGCTGAAAACTGGCAAACTCTGCAGATGGTTCTGCAGCTGTAATATTTTATGGAAATTGCTAGAACCCTCAATCGTGGATGCAAAATATTCAGCAGTGTCACCAGTGCAACCAGATTTTGCCTCGTATATTCCGTCCGGCTCGGCGAACACCGGATTCTGGGTTTTCGGATTGTAGGAATGGCTCTTTCGAGTAATCGTCGCTATAGACATTAATTTCACTCGGATGACTCTCACTAAGTTAGAACTTGAGGCTTTCAGATGACACTAACCCCTACACGTTAGTGAAAGCATTCTGTTACACCGACTGTTATAACTGTTGGAGTATTCAGGTCCTGTTTACTGGCAGCAGAACAAAAGGCGAAACCTGTCAGGCTTTTCCTACCTTTCACCGGGAATTGGCCAGATGGTTCGCTGTTTGAGATGCACATGTTTAGCTACTATTTATTAGGAGAACCAGCTACCAACGTAACGCGACTACATAACAGTCAATGGAATAATCGTTTCCATTAAGACAGATTTCACTGGTTGTTCTATTGCTCTTCAGTCGTCCTTGACAGATGAGTTGTAATCTTAGCATCACTTTCTTGACCCGCTCGCGAGCGATAGTGATCAATAGATCAGCCGGTTCGCACGTTTGTTGACTTGTCTGGCTTTGCCAAGAGAACCAGGCTGTCGATCGGCCATCCAGACCGGGGTTCAGGGTAATAAGGTTTTAAGAAATCTGTGGACCACAATACTATTCAAAACGCCTACCAGGGACTCCTGATCCGACTAAACAAAGGCGTCATTACTTGCACGGTACAACGACGGCGAGTCAACTGATGCACACAACATACAGCTAGAGGTCCGCAATGCCTTATCAATTATCTAGATTGAACCCAGTTTGAACAGGGCGCACAGCTGAACGAACCTCAACAGGGCCCTGGAGCTGCCCAAGTCCTCTGCGGTTAGCCTTCGATTTACCCGGATTCTGCTCAAGATAAGGAAAGCTGGCTGTGGGATATTCCCGTGTCGAATGGGACAAAAGCCCTGTGATACTCCATTTTTGTTTGTTGTATTTGCTCACCAATGCGCTCAGTTTGATAACCTTCTCGGAGTTGTCGACCTTCTGTCCGTTTTTCTGGCCGTTTGTGGCATTCGTAGTACACCAACCCGTAAAGAAAAGGCGCCGGTGCACCAATTGCCTGCTGGACGCACAGACATTACAAGCTGTCCTCATCAAATGTCATAAACGATGAAAGTTGGATACCCACTATTTTCAAAACAAACTTGTCTGATACCATGTCTGTGCAATGTTAAATATGAATGCGCCCAAAAAATTAGAAAGGGTGATCAATTAAAAAAATTCCGAAAAGCTGAGGGAAATCGTGTTGTGTTTTGGTTTGAGCATGAACACAGCAAAATAAAAAATATAGCGTAAAATTTCATCCGGTCCACGAGCGTTTTCCAGAAGTGAACGTCTGCTGACTCAGGATCACGTGCATGAAGTTTTAGTGCGGCAGCAGGGACGATCGGAGGCAGATAACAGTGCGGGTTGTGTGACATAGAGTGCTAACCTGTTTGGCGCTCCTTAGCCATGAGTTTTTCGCTGTTCTGTTACTACAAAGAAAAGATCGTGATGATCACACATTAGCAGAAGATGCGCTCTGCGTGTGTGTGTCTGCTCATTCAAAATGACCAGTACTGGTCTCATCCACCCGGTGTATTTTTATGTCAACAACGGCCGGAAGGGTGTCTGGGTCTCCATCCGATCGCAAAATGAAAAACCAGAATCACACGAAATTCATTTCCTCTTGCTGTGCAAGAGCGGCAACCAACCGGCAAGCAACCTAGCATAGACGCCTCCAATAACCCAAGTGTAGTAGCTGCTTCGGTGTGTCAGAGAGTTCGCGCGTGTGTGTGTCCGTTCGTCGTTCTACCATCAATCTGGCATGTGACTTGAGTGGCTGATTGGATGTGTGTCCGATTGGTTGGCTCGCGTGAGCGCTGTGGGTTGACTGGATATGTGACTCAGTTACTTTGCTTACCTGCCACGAAAGCGGACCAGTTTGGCCGCGTATACCCAATACACTCGTGTCCGTACTGACGGGTTCTTCTGACTTACTATGAACTACAATACTGGCGAGGGTCTGACGAACCCATTTTACCAAGTGTCTATCGGAAAGCTAGAAGAATTTACTGCTACTGGAGGTTCCTGGAATCAATATGTGTAACAGGTGAATTGTTGCTTTCTTGCAAACGAAGTCACCGACGACAAGCGGAAAGTGAACATACTTCTTACGATTTGTGGCTCGGCGACACACAGTTTGATACGCAGCTTGGTCTCTCCGGATTTACCAAATGCGAGAACTTTTGATGATCTTGTGTCTATCGTTTCCAAGCATTATGATCCTAAACCTTCTGTTACCGCACAGCGATTCAAGTTCAATACAAGGGTACTAAAGAAAGAAGAATCCATTGCGGATTTCGTAACGGAACTACGGAGCCTTACGGAGCACTG
>NW_008751889.1:0-4314 GCF_000715545.1 Opisthorchis viverrini | reverse complement strand
TTGGCTTGTGTGTGGTATGCCGTCAGGTATAACCATAACGGTAAAGTCAGAATAAACGCGTGGCTGGTAGGATTGCGATGAAATGAGCCAGTCTAAAAATACTGGGCACTACTCGACTTAGACGCAGACACGCCTAAACCGGCTCGATCTAAATGCGATGGATATCAAGGGCACGAAAGCACACTCATATCTTTCTTTCCGAAAGTTTGAGAACATATCTAGCTGAAGTAAAACAGACCGCCAAATTTGGGGATGTTAGTAAAACCAAAGCGAGGCCAAAGTTTCCGAAAGTTTGAGAACATATCTAGCTGAAGTAAAACAGACCGCCAAATTTGGGGATGTTAGTAAAACCAAAGCGAAAGAGGCCAAAGTTGGGGGATTCCGCATGGTGCCTGATAAGAATACTTCAAATTGCCGAAAATGAGGAACCAGATCAACCGATGTGGTGAAGCAACAGAGTCAAAGTTAATCCGCCGATGCGTGGCCGGAAGCAAAAAGAGCTCTACGAGCAGACAGTTTAACTGAAGTACTCATTTCTGACGGACTCTAGACATCAATGAATTAGAATGAAACGTTCGAAGACGTAGCTCGTGCTGTTGTGCTAGCCTCAGCGTGCGAACACTGGCAGCATTTGAGCAGACCAGCCTCCACATTTTGATGATTGTCTAGGTTTCATTGATCTAGTTGAGGCAACTGCACGAAGTTAAATGTGGCCCTTCTTTCTTCCGAACTTTCAGGGAGCGCGTTTACCTGGGTTTTGTTCAGTTCTGCACGGAAGTGCAGAGGGGAGTGGTTCGGTATCAGAAGGTTTTTGCTCATCTACTCTGCGGCGTTCAGCAATATAGTGCCCCGTCTGATGTCGAAACGTGATGGTTGATATGATATGCCAATAATCCTATTGCTGAGAATAATTTTCACACAGGCGTGGATACCTTCACGGCCTCCAGACACATGCTGAAACACCCTCCACCTTATGTGGTATTTTTCTTCCTATTTCTGCCAGGGTGCCGCACATTTGTAGCGCACCACGTGTATTGAAAAATTGGCATGAAATAGATATAGCAGAATCAGACTGCTGTTTCAAGTGGTACGCTTGCTATTTTATGGAATGCTGGTCATCTTATTTCAGTAGCGACAGTGAATTCGTCTCTAAGTTTTTTGAGTGGTGTGAACATAGAGAGGTAGGCCCACAAGAAGGTCGTCTCTCTGACGGTGCCGGATCATACCTTTGTCAGTTTCTTTACAAACATTTCTAGATATTTGAATGTAGTAAATTAAACTTTGCGATTGTGTGGTAGTGCTTTGTTTTGCAAGCGGTTCGTCCCAGTCAGTATGCCGAATGTGGAAGACACACCGATGGAAGTTTCGTCCAAACGTCATTCGAGGGGATTAAACAAACATTTATTTTGCGTGTAGCGTAATATGCTGAAGGAGCGAATAAGAGGAGACACCAAAATGGTATTATGCTTCTGGCTCACATCAGGCATGTCCTGCTCACTCCATCACCCAAAGCCCGCATGAAAGCATTCGTTGTTCTTCAGATGCTTTGGACACGACCCATCTTACCCCCTTTGGTTCCCAAGCACGCTATGGGACTCATGCAGGACAACATGTGGAATATGTCGACCAACGGAGCACGAGGAAGAGGTATTGGCGATCTGCCGCGATCTTCCTCGTTGCCTCTCTTCCCAAGCTTCAAACTTCGAATGCAGTTGTCCAAACGCTCCGTAGAACTGTCATTCCTTCAAACTGGTTGGTGCCCGGTCCTCACTAACACGGTCCTCCAACGAAAGGGAAATTATCCGTGACCCTACATCCGTCTGGCTCTTTGGGTCAATTGGGGCGAAATGGCCCAGGTGGTTAGAGCGCGAATTTACTGACCGGAGGGTCCGTGGTTCGAATCCGACCTCCGCCACTCGACTTCCCCTGTCTAGGCTTGGGCAACCTGGCAGTATCTCAGCCCTCGTGCTTCCTTCGGGTGGCATGGTAGTGAGGCACCGGAAGGATGCTACAGCTGAACGCTAGGTCAACCTCCAACTCACCCAGATCCAGCTGCCACGGAGGTGTGTATCCTTTCTCTCGGCGGCACCCTTGAGGACCGCTACGGGGCTGTCCATAAACCGATGCATATCAGGTCAATGATGGCATGGCACTGTCATATCAAGTGTGATGAAGCTCCCGCAACTACTTTCTTCAGAATCTTGGCCGCACCCCGTCGCCCACTCAAACACGTAGTCGAAACTACGAGCACCGTCTGGCCCCGTCTCTGGGACGAGTTTTTCGTACACGACAAATTTTCGCTTAAATTTGGTTAGCCTGGTTTCCTGCTAAGATTTCGGCCTCCCTATTCTACAAGTTCAAATCCGTACGCGTTGTTCTGTTCGCCCTATATATTAGCACCATGTCCTCATTCAACCTATTCCCTGCATCTGGCTTCCCTACAACAGTGTAACCAGTGATCAAACCACGTTTTTGAGACAAAACTGGCCGTGTGCTCCCAAGCCAAATTATTCCATCTCCACTTCTGTGAGACTATGTGAGAACCATGATACGTCCCCTTTTTCACTAGTCCAACATAACGTATCACTTCTCAACCACCAAATGTTGCAAACGTTACATCTTGCTTGGACTGGATTTATAGTTGTCTGGCTACCCAAAAACCTACTTTACCGGAAGTTTTTGGCAAAGGAATAAAAACAATAACGCTAGATTAAGGATACAAAAATAAGTAGGGTCATATGGAACAGGTTCACAAGGAATTGTTCTCTTTAAAATAGTTCGTTGTTCGTCCATGTCAGAGAAGAAGTAATAATCCAACCATGGTTGTTCACGGATCTTGTTCTGAACAGTTCTCACATAGCAAAATCCGAGGAACTTCTGAAGCGCTTTGATACATGAGTGAGCATGTGGAACTCACGAGTGACCATTGTGAGCGCGAGAGAAATTAGTGGAGAAGGTCGAGGCATGTGACCATATTTGTATTGCGTATAAATTGTGCAGTAGCGCATTTGTTTGGTTTTTCCTATTGAAACGAAAAACGACTATGCATTTGACAAAATAAATAATGTCATATTGAATACAAAACACCACAGTTGACATGGCACTGAACCAATTTGTCGCGTACGCCCACGTGTGTCACGTATGCATGGTGGCTCAGTGATTGGAGCGCAAATTTACTGCCCGGAAGGTCCGTGATTCAAACGCGATCTCTGTCTCTCGACTTCTACTTTCTAGGCTTGGGTCACCTGACAGTATCTCAGCCCTGGTGCTCCCTTCTAGTGGCATGGTAGTTAGGCACTAAAAGGGTGCTACAGTTGAACGACTTTTTTCGATATTCTCCATGAATTAACAAGGCAGGGGGAAAACGCAAACGAAGGGACCACGTTGGTTCAGTCGTCATGAAAGTTCCATGAAGTCCTAAATGTGATGTTATAAGTATTGCGTTAAATACTTCCACGTCCTAGAAAATCCTGACCAGACTCATCCTCACAGTGGTACATTTGTTCGCTACATTTATATCCTGTTTGCGTTTCGCCAATACAGGTAAATGCGAGATATCAGCTACAGCGAAACCCTGCTGTTTTCATCTTCGACCAACAGCTCACCGCTGATTTGTCCTTTTTAGTTTGATTTATGGTGTACCTGTCAGCGTAATCTATCGTGATTCATTTTGTTAGATAATAGTGGTTTGACAAGGGTTAACTACCTCTGTTCATGTAACCATTCATATCCGGTTCACCTCAACCGATGGTAGTTGACGTATTGGCAAAGGCTTATAATGGCGTTTGAATGAACGGTTTTTGGATAGCGCTGGCTGAGCAGCCGAGACTATAGCTAGTATGCATGAGGGTTTATCCGAAAGTAAGCCCACTGAAAATGGTTGCCTCAAGAAAATATCGATAGAAGTTAAGGAATGAAAGCTGAAAGCACATATATCTGGAGTATACTTCAGGTTAGACGCTAAGAAACTTGCATGTTTTGATGTTAGTTTCGTCAACCAAAGAAGCGTATACCTCTTTTTCAAAGTGAACACCGGTTTTCTTTGGTTGATTTGAAATTTTCACGATCAGTATACATCCTTCATCACACGATGTTAATACTACTTGCAATTCAAATCCAGGGGAATCAGTCACCTTTAACTTCGGTTTTAATTAGTTTGGTGTTGGTCGCTTGCAACTATTTACTGAAGATTCTTAATAAGTAGTGCATCGTACATCCCCGAAATCTCTTCAAAATGGAATTTAGGAAGGTTTCTTCAACCGAAAATCCCAAGTATGCTTTGTAAGTAATAGGACTGGAAATCGCATTTGTGGC
>NW_008751888.1:818646-857481 GCF_000715545.1 Opisthorchis viverrini | reverse complement strand
TTCCTTAAGATCTATGTAAATCGATCCTGACGATGGTTGGAGCAAAGCCGGACAATACTGGCTGGAGATCTAAGGAGGTAGCGCAGGCCCCATCAGACGGGGACAGGACAGCCTCTCGGAATATTTTTAACAAGATAGAGGGCAGAAGATCATACTAATGATCAACATTATTAGAAGTATGTACCAACGCGTAGGCAGAACACTTTTGTAGTGCGAGATGAGGCTTCTAACCTAGATGCTTATAATCCACAGCAATCTTAGGACGGTGGAATGCACCATCACTGTTGTAGCAACAGGCGACTGAAGTGAACCTTTCAACTTTAACTATCCCTGTGAACCAAAGAAAAATTGCCGCGGTTTGTTTTATTCATTCTACGTGTCGCGGAACATGCAGTATTGGCGTACTTGTCACGCAAGAAAGGCTGGAATGAAGGTGAGAAATGCCACATGTTTATCACTTCCAATATGTGATTACACAGAAAATGCTGTCTCTACCTAATGGCTCGAGTAAGGAGTGCCACGTAGCGATGTTTCCGAGTTATAGAGTTCAAAGTCTGCACATTTTCACAGTTGATGAGCCCTCTGTCACAGCAGCCCCCGTTCGCATGTCAAGTACCTCAAAGTTCCACAGAATTACTTGTGTCTTACCTGCTAGACCACTCAAGCCACATAATCATATGGGAGTAATCTCCCGGTCCTTTGAAAAGTAGGGGCCTTCAAAGGCAGCACTGCCGTCTTAAGAAGATACATAAAAAAGATTGCGAAAAAAGGATAAGGACAGAATTAAAGAGCCTAGCACCAGCATTCTATCCTTTGTCCGTGACAATAAATGTGAAGACCGAACTCCCGGATAGTGTCTTACTGGAACCGACCTTTGAGGCCTTTTACTGCTTGATGAAGTAGCATTANGGTTATGATGATAGTGATAATCAGTTTTCGATGTCGATCTTGCCGAGATACATAGTGTCTCGGCTTCGAGTGTATCTGTTCTTTGGGCATACATTCCACGCAGCACAGCCGGTAGAAATGCTGCAAACCGTCTAGTCACTGACCTTTCGACTTATGACTATGCCCACTGGTTTTATTTGGCTGGAAATGTAGAAATATCCACTAAAAACTGAACAAGAATATTGCTTTATGCTCAAGATAATAAACGTTCTCTGCCATGTCATTGCCGTTGGAATGGCCGCTGCATCTCGTATCATTCGGCTACCCCGATTAAAACTTCTACAGTTCGCTTTACCAATAGCTGATTCTAGTCATTTCTATGTGGATAGTAGTCATAGTTTCCATACTGAGCAACTCAGGGCTCTATATGTAAACTTTCCTTCCTCAGACCTTTTTATTATTTTTAGCTCAGTGTGAACACGTCTTTATCTTTAACTTTATCCCAACTGGGTTCTCACGCTGGAATAGTCTTCCATCCTATAAAAGCCTTTTCACTTCCATGCACACTGTCCATTACCATGAAAACTTATCTCCCTTCATTAATGAATGTTTTTTGTGCAAGTTGGTTAACTCGTTGAATCTTCCATATTCCTCAAAAGCTCGCTTCAATCTGGTCCGTCTTTCCCTACTGCTTCTTATTNGCAAAGAAATCCAGATTGAGTTTGTAATTTTACGCCTTCCACAAGCGACCTGCCGTCAAAAGTGAAAAATGTAAACCTGCACCACTCCACCTTCTTTTATACAACAGCCAGATTAAGATATACACATGGCGACGGAATAAGAACATAGCCTTCTACATACAGCCAAGAAAGCAATCAGTTGGGCAAGTCTAAATTGCGTTTACCGTGTGGGACTGACCAGAGGTCTGACTATCCGTGTCTTCAGCTAGATTATCGAATATAAAGCCACCTGAGCCACATTGTGGAACTTCGGTTCTCGCGTCCTAATCAGGAACAACCGGCACGTCTTGCTTCCTGATCCTTGATTCTTGAGTAGCGGATGATGGGTTGGTTCCGTAAGGGACAACACTTGCTTATTTCTTAATGCTGCTTGGTTAAGACGTTATGAACTCCTGTCCTTTTCACCCTTCTGGTAGTAGCAGTGGCAACATTTTAATTTTACAAGAGAACGACGCGTCGTATGGTGATACTGGCGGCCGAATTAAACCTGAAGCTGCGATAAAGATTGTCAGTGAGAGGTGTGATTGTGCGGTCAGTATTTAGTGTAATTTATTTGGACTGAAGTAGGAATATTTTAAGGACGGAACAGCCACTTTAGTTTTCCATTGCGGGCATTGTGCTTTAAATTTAAGACGGGGAGCTTGACAAGCCAAGCTACTCTTAGAATGCCATCAAGTAGGAGTGAATAGGACTCTGATGGTCAGTCGGTCGGGTTCCTACACCGCGATCAGCCAGTTTTCTAGGGGACACTTCCTACCAAAATCCATATTATCGTAATGCTGTCCGGATATGTTACATTCGATGGTCGGTCCTGGGCCCCAGATACGTCACACTGATCAACTTCAACCAGTATAACATGAACCAAGCTGAGCTCTGGATTACAAAATCCTCAAAGGCACCTGGTTCCGTTCTTTTTACTGTAGAGCGTATGTCATCATATTGCTCAACCGATATAACGCTTCCCAAGAAGTCATTTATCCTTTACGAACGTTCTACTGCCTTAGCCTTCGAGGTAAATCACACTACACAGTGTTTGTTTGTTACTAACCGGTGTATAAGGAGCCACTCGCATTGGCTAACCGCTCCAGACTGATGATGTCTGTTGGGCTATCTTAGAGCCTCAGAGAAAAGTGGCGGTTACATCGAACGTAAGATAAACAAATCTGCTAAAATGCTGACTGCCGCTTTGAAAACTTTCTTGGTGACCCTAAGAGAGAATGACTTCCACTTTGCCTGGGATCATTCAAGACAAATTTGCATTTGCCATGCCCACGTCCCGCACAGAAGAAAAGAATGACCGCTGTAATTTGGAATGCTCACGGATGTACAGATAATTGAAATTTTGTACACATAACAGGCTGAACGTGGATCACCATACTGGTGAAGTATTACGTGCAAATTGCTCTTAGGAGCGATACGGCGTGTGAAGCCTGACAAGTCGACAATGCGACCAAAAGACCTCACTGGGTATTTTTTTCACCTGAAGCAAGGAGCAAAAGCTCGGATTTGTTATCCTGATTTGCAAATGACAAAGAATGGATAGTGGAAGTCAGTGTTCAAAGAGCGTTATCGATTGCTAGAATTCGTTAATCAGTCTGTTATTCGCTTGCATGCATGCGAGTAATAAGTCCGTTGACAACACAAAAAGACACAAAAGCGACTTAACTAAAATTTAACAGGTTTCGCCTTATTATCAAAAGGATGTAAGAGAAGCTGATTACGCTTCACCACCTGGCGACTGTTTTATTCCTAGACAGTCGTCAGTCGGTGAACAAAAAAAAGATAGGGTTCATTCAGCATGAATAAAAACCGTCACCAGGCCAGTTTGGCCGGTTGTTGCAATTTCAAGGACGGTGTTGAAGTGAGTTAAGGATGGAGAAGGTCAGAGCAGCTTTTTTGGACCTGCATTACCTGTGGCGTAGGCGTGACATCAGCTTATCCGTCAACGGTCGAGTTTACAGTGCTGCAGTGCGCACCATATTACTCTACGGATCAGAAACCTGGCCGCTGCGCACCGAGGACGTCAGAAGATTTCCAGTGTTTGATCATCGATATCTCCGCAGCATTGCCCCATTCTGGTGGAAACACCGGATCAGCAATGCTGAAGTTTGTCGAATGGTATTCGGGAGAAATAACTCACCCTCGATAGATGAACTGATCACAGTGCGTAGGTTGCGCTGGCTTGGCAAAGTGCTACGCGTATCAGTCGATTGATTTCCTCCAAGGGCTCTTTTTGCACAAACATGTTAGATGTCCGCAGTTCAAATCTCGGCGCGGTTTTTGGATATGTACTGCTGACGAGCTCTAATAAGAGCGGAACTGGAGTCCAGTGCTTCCCCTTGGTGTGGACCCACTGGAATAATTACAGCAGAACGGGAAGACGACCATTCAAACGAGAGCGGCTCTTGAACTCGAAAGTCAGTAGTGGTCACAAAGTGTGTGCCCTATTCACGGAGTTTCAGTAAAGCTCCCGGTGTATTCCATCATACCTGTCGCCCACTTCAACGAAGTGATTTACCACTGTCTTTGATCCAACGGATAGCTGACACTCCAGGAGGTGACATATATGAGATATGATGGCCTACTGCTCATAGAAAACCTTGTTCCCTAGGAATTTGCATGGAAATTTAAATTCCTTAAGATCTATGTAAATCGATCCTGTCGATGGTTGGAGTAAAGCCGGACGATACTGGCTGGAGATCTAAGGGGGTAGCGCAGTCCCCATCAGACGGGGACAGGACAGCCTCTTGGAATATTTTTAACAAGATAGAGGGCAGAAGATCATACTAATGATCAACATTATTAGAAGTATGTACCAACGCGCAGGCAGAACACTTACTGGAACCGACCTTTGAAGCCTTTTACTGCTTGATGAAGTAGCATTAGTGCCCTAACTCTTGACCGCAAAATATTCTGCATTCATACACCTGAACGTAAAAGGGAAATACAACAACTGATTAGGTTTCTTCGGTTTGACGACCTGCTCACACAATATGTTTCATCTAATTAGGCCATGAATTTCAAAGTAACCATTGTGCGACAACACAAAGAGATGGTTAGTCACGCGACAAACTTCATTTTATCATTTAAAGCAAACGAGATGTCAGTAAATACCAACTACTTTCACGTAGCATGAGTTACGCTCATCATTTATCTTGATATCTGGGTAGGTGTAAACGCTTCTTGCATCCTTTCCTGGGAATCCTTGAAATTGTGTCGTTAACTGTGCAAAACTTGCTGTTTTATTTACTTGAACTGTCAAAATTTGAATATTTTGACAGGAAAACATCACAAGTATCCTAAATAGAACCTCAGTCTGCAGACATTCGCAGAACGTGAAGTAAACGAGCCGTTTGATGGCAAATGCGTCTTCCTATGGAGTTTAATTTACTCATGTACTTGTAGTCTGCATTTTTCCACATTCACAAAAATTACTACCAATCTAAAGGTTCATGTTCTCCTCTGGTCCTTCATCAATGACTTATATCAAGTGTTGTTTTGAAGCGTTTAGAGTGAACTTTATTACTAGAACGGACTTTGTTGTGATTAGAAAGCTTTTTTTAATAACACCGAAGACATCTTGGCTTTTATCGCATGTTTTTGACTTTGCCACACATTTGCTGGATATCGCCCGAGTTATAGGTTGGACTATGTGTACACAGGGTAATTTTTAATAGGTGGTGTCTTTATGCTCCTTCTGAGCTGGAAAAGCGTCTATTCCGTGATCCTCTATTGTTTCTTTCAACTTTTTGCGCTTGCAGAAGTGATACTGTTGTTACACTGGTTTGAGCACAACTGCGTCGCTCACTCGCAATGATGCATGGAGTCCCAACTTGCTTAATATGCGCAATTCCACATTCGCTGGGCTACCAGCAGAGTAAGCACGATCGTGAACCACGAGCTTAGTAAGATGTATCTTCTTCCACAGGCACGGCCTAGTGACAAATGGTATAGGTAACATCTTCTTCTAAGCTTCTGGATGATATCCAAAGCAATCTGAAAGGCACAATAATTCTCCGAACACTGGTAAATTCTTCCATGATTTTGGTCAACTGAAAGAATATGATGTTTAAACTGCAGCCATTTAGGTGGTCTGTTGACCGTAATGCGAACGATTTCATGTTTCGAAGCTTTCCTCTGGAGTCCGCTAATTTTTGTCGAGCTGAGATATCTGCAGTAGTAGTTTCACAACAACGTTGTACAATGCATAACTAAGCCGTCACTATGCTGTTTTCCATCCGATTATCTCCTATTACCTTTGTCCGTCTCACTCTTTGATATGGTGGTATTCAATATTTCACGATACTTTTGCCACATTTTAAAGTGAACTTGAGTGCATTCATGATGGATAACACACCTTTTTTCTCGACTGACGAGTCAACTTGTTCTACTAAAGTCATATCACCGTTACCGAGAAGGACTTGGTTTTCTTTCCATACAATCAGTTTCACTGTCTCTTTCTTACGTTGTAGGAGTGGCACAACACTAAAGTCGAACATGTCATTGCTCCACTGAAATTTGTGTTCCACTTCAAGGAAAATGGACACTGTGAGTTTTGAACGCTGCATGTCTGCAAATCGACATGTAACATTCGTTTACCACCTTCCTATGATCTTATTAATAGGAAGTTACTTTTAAATGTTCACTGTTTTTTAGACCAAAGGTGACTGTTGTTAATTTTTCGAAGATGTGGGGTACGTACATAATTGTGTCATTGAAGGCGAAATGAATATCAGTGCACACCCAATGAAACAACCAGGTTTCACTGACTACTTGCCGGAGTTTGTTATTCCACGTGACATGAGGTGACCAGGAACTATATGAAACTCGGGCGGTTTATTACGATGTAACAACCGCATCTAAACTGCTTACATTTAGAATAAAGAGGCATTCACCAATAAACATAACTGGGGGAAATTCTGGGACCACGCTCACCCCGGGAGCTCAAAAAAGGCGAAACAACGCAAAAGCTCTCAGCGCTGTCACTGATTTTATCGGGTTATAAGTAATATCCGTCTTTAGAAGCCGTTTTCTTATTCATTCAAGAGCGCTGCAACAAATTCTGATTGGTTGTTCCTAGACGCCTGCAACTGGTTTACAGTACATACTGTAAATTGTGAGATAGAGCTTTTGACCTCCAAGAACCGGACGCCCCTCGAAAAAATAGCGTATCCACAAGCAAGCATCAAACTCACATTGATTTGAAAATCAATATTGAGTAAATGGGAGGCTCAAGTGTGTCCCAGCTAAATTCCTCGTTTATGACATTCTTCAACGGAATGTGTTGCATAAAGTCTGTCTGCTGTTTTGGTTGATGTGTAGTACATTATATCGACGAAACATGCTGAAAACTCTTCAACAAAGAATCCCATAAAAGAAGGATTCAGCTGAGTCCCCATTGTTGTCAAACTTGTGTGCCAAGGAGTGTACTTCGCCAGCTGCATACAATCTGCTGTTCATGTGAAACACAAGGTTGACGGAAACTCGAAGACTGCATCTATCTAATGATTGTCAGGAAGAGAAACCGGTCATGGGCCTTCTGCGTACATAGGTCTTGATCCTTCAACTGATCAGACATAATGTCTCTGGGCCCTTTTTATGACTAAAATCTTTATCCTCACCATCAGTGTTAACAGAATTGAAAAATCGGTGTCAACTCTGATATTTTCGTTTCTGAGGATGACATTGACAAAATCAGCATTGAACACCACTGCAAGACCTACGCAACATCCTGCATTCTCGAGCGTCCTTTCAACATTTAAAGTGGAATTACATTCCCGAGATATAGCAAAGTACTTTCGTTATATTGATTACACTTGATTACGTGAATGCTCATCTATTCAACATGGACGATCGATTACGTTTTAAGTGATTAATTTCAAAAATGCTAGCAAAAGCCCCATCAGAGTAAGGGTTCGCGATCAAACTGAGGAAGGGTCGTTATGGGCTCATTTACTTTCCGACCCCTTTTCGGCCCAGACCACCTTAGGTTGTTTTGACCCTCTTCAGAAACGAGGTACCTCATGATATTCCAGATCGTGTTTAAAATATATGCGTCAATCTCCTCCTCGCTTCGTATGGTAATTCCTTGTTAATATAACTCATCTTGAAATTTCTCAATAGGATCTACCGAACAGAGATACGATATCCGAAGGAGAAGCCTTTGTTCCTACCCTGTCCCGTCCTTCCTTGAAGCAGGAAGATCCAAATGATCAAACTAAAGCTGGTTCGGCAGTGTTTAGTTCGTTGTTTGCTGACACATATGCTCTCCAGCAGTCGCCGAGAAATTCCAAGGTTCCCAAACCCGCCGACAAACCCGGTGGAGAAGTTCAATTTGTACGTCGGATTATAGCTGAAGATCCTACCTTCAACCTGGCCGCGGTTACGTCCCTTTCGGAACTTTGTCTTCGAAGGTGCATTGAAAACTTTGCTTGTAAGTGATTGTTCTGATTACATGTGTAGAACAAACACCAATTTAACAGTGGTCTTGGTCGATGACAGAGTAAGGTTTTATGATTCACTTGGCCTGTGGCCAATCTTAGGCCAGAAATTAACTGTCCTCGCAAATCTTTCTTGTAAACACTGACTAAAACCTTAAAAATGGTAAAAACTAAGGTTGCTTAGTAACGAACTTTGATTGTGCCGTTTGAAGTACTTTTAATCCTTGTTTATAAGGAGCTCGAAACCTATGCTCCCTAGTTGAGTTACAGCTCACCTGTCGTGTTAAATGTTGATAATAAACTTCATTAGCCTATCTTTTGATAGTACCACTCTTCCGTTCCGTATACTTTTCACAAATTACCCTGTGGTTGCTTTGGAAAAAAAGAAGGCTCTGGCTACATTCCGTAAGAACACTCCGGCTTGATCAATCTTGTTACTGTAGAACAGTGAACAAGCCGAACCCAAATTAACTATTTTTGAATATATCTTGCATCCAACAAGGCAAAAATTACAACATTATTTTCAAGCGGTGAATGCAGATCTATTCTTGCCGACATTCACCATACGCAGACAGTCCAGTGTGCCATTACTTTCATACTGCCCAATAAAGGACTGAACCTTACGAAATCGATAAATCTGTTGAGATACTAAACATGGTGGGATTACCGTGAAAATCCAGACGATTTATACAGGATATTACGGGCCTACTCCGAGCTCCATGTTACACAGATTGAGGCTTCATAGGAATAGCAAACTGCATTATCCCATTGTTGCATTTTTATCAAGCACATTTTCAGTTTCTTCTGTAAAGTGCTATTCCAGTAAGTTTTCACAAACTGTAGGGGCAGTGGGTTGCTTGAAGAAGTGACTGTAGTTGATATCATTGTCGTTTGCCTGACGGTAACATATCCAGGCAATGAGTGCATTAACATCCAACAGATATGACCACACCGGCAGCGGTCGCACTAAGCACGGAAAAGGTTGGGCTATCATCCTCGAAGCACAGAATCACTACTGAACACCACTTAGTAGCCATAATTTTTTTCAGAGTATAACTGTGAAGCCAAGGAAAAGGGCTGGTTAGGGGATCTACAACCAAACGACATCAAGCGTTACAAGTCCAGACACTTACTCAAACAACTTGGATAAAAACTGGCAACAAGAACGCCACTGACATCGACAAGCGTGCTTTTCCTCAGATGATGATCAGGCATGCGCAATACATGGCCAGGGGACCGCAGCCACTGCACACATGATTCATCCTACCGTTCACAATATCAGCACCATATTTGTCCTGGTATATGTTTCCGAGAGAATCTTCGTACCTTCTAATGCATGATTATGGGACTAACTTTTCGACGGCAAAAGAGCTTGCTTGGTGTGTTCATTTATATTACACAATTACAAGTGACTATCAGAAAAGTTCCAGAAGAATCCGTTCTCATGCATGATCGTTTGTTTTGTTTTGTTTGTTTTGTTTTCTTACCCTTACGGTTTTTCGAGCACTGTTCCCGCAACAGTCACTTGTTTTATGGTGGGGTCAGAGCAACCACGAAATTTTTGAAGCAGTTATTTATAGTGACTCCATCCATTGAGAAGTCCGAGGAAAGGCTGTCTCGTTGTTTTTTTTTCGTAGGCCGGAGTAGAGGAACCTACTCGTATTCGGACTGCGTGCAGCCAGTATCTGGTGTCTAATTTTGCCCATTTATTCTGCATAATTGTGGTAGACCAACAGACCAACAGATAGACCAAAAACAGACCAAGGACACTAGGTTTTCAGGAGAGTAAACGGCTTCGAAGGTGGCCAAAAAATTGTAGATTGTTGTATTAATACGGTAACATCGAAACCGGAACTGGATAAGTTTTCGTTTCGTCCAAGTGAAGGGGTTCTTGTCCAGGAAGAATTGGCCCGGGCATCATTCTGAAAACCATTAGTTTACCATAATCGGCACCCTGTAGAAAATGAACAACAGAACGCTTGTTCTGGTCCGATCAATGTGATGACCGGACATACTGACATTTACTGGGCCTCGCTAGTACTATTACTCTGGTATGTAACACCATTTTACTGGTAAGAGGTTTAAATGCATGCGGTTTTATGTGCACATTTCAGTCCACGACAGAGAGGCTCTCCCATCGACATCTATTAGATAGTCATTCTAAGACTGACTCAAACACACCCACACACCTTCGGAATGTCTAGAAAATCGTAGTTTTTTTTGCATTGTCTAACCTGCAAACGGTGTGGTGCTGTATATATCAACCAGCTGTGGTCTCAGACACATCAGATTTTCGAACCGTTAACGTGTTTTACAATTAGCGTTGAACATATAAGTCTTTTGGAGAAGC
Source organism: Opisthorchis viverrini (assembly GCF_000715545.1). Classification (NCBI taxonomy): domain Eukaryota; kingdom Metazoa; phylum Platyhelminthes; class Trematoda; order Opisthorchiida; family Opisthorchiidae; genus Opisthorchis; species Opisthorchis viverrini. Next base: position 847,063 of record NW_008751888.1, on the reverse strand, counting down.
TTTCCCACCTGATCTCACAGTCCTTCGATGGAGAATAGGTTAGCTGGCCACGGTACTGATCAATAGATACGCTCGCCCAGTACGACATTTACCCATCTTGATCCAGGCTCTTGATTACTTGACCACATAATAGGCAGTGATGCTTATAACTGTTGACTGCAGTTATTCAAGATCTTGGAAGATAAAACAGGTTTCTTGTGCTGAATAGCAAGGTGCGGTTCACCAAGGTAGATGAAAAACCGAAGGTGCTGACTTAGTTTCGCATCAGCAAAACGTCACTGCTAAGCGCTTTCCAGATTGAAAGTTGTCATCAGGACCTAATGCTTTGGCGGCTTTGGTACATGATTATCTGGTAACCCTGCCATGCCGATGTTTTTTTACTTTCCAAGACGGGTCCTTACTATCCCGTGTTAATGTATGTATGTTTATTGTATATATTTTTACCAACGAGGGTGCTACCCGTAAAGCTGATACTACTGATCAGAGTCTTTGGCATTACCGAAAAATATGCTCTTCTTAAGCATCACAGACCAGTATTGTCGCACGAAAACCGATCACAAACGACGTTGCGTATATTTATGTATAGACACAGGACTACACGAAATAAAGGAAGGCTAAGGGTCACTTCTTATGCAAATCTGCTCCTTAAAGTAGCCCCCCGATCCCACCCCAAACAGGCACCATGTTTGACTCCCCCAAGGACAGACTTTGTAGTCTTAGGTAAATGTTGCTCGCGTATGACTCCCCCAAGGACAGACTTTGTAGTCTTTGTTTAGGTAAATGTTGCTCGCGTAGTATCAGACTGAATTCTAGTATCCAGTTATAATTGGCCTACTACAGTACGACCATTTAATTCGTTTCTAAGATCTTGTTTACGGAAACGAAGACAAAAAAGGATAAATGAAGTGTACTGTACGGACATACCACTAACGACGCAGACTTTCGCCATGAATGTCAGATTTATCTAATCTCATCATTCATTTGGTGTGTTGCTCCACACACTATGGCATCACCATTGATAGCAACATCAGATGAGAACTCTGATGCTTGACTACCGTACAACTATATCGGCTTTCGAGTGGAGCTTTATAATGGGAAGGTGGAGGACTTAACGCTAGTTTACAAGAAGCAGTCGAGCTGTCTACATCTCCAACAGACAATCAGAAAATCTCGATACTCAGACAGCGTGAATGCTATTAACTGCTCTTAGTTGCCATAATGTTCAGCGTCCCCAACCGAGCACAGGGGGGATCACGTGGACACCATCCTGGAAGGCGAATAGCGCCAAGATTGCCTTAACATCCACACACACACACACACAGCTATTTCCTGTAGACGAGGGTGATATGACACAAAACAAAGTTAGGGAACGCAATTAAAGTGACCGATTCAAACATGCTTCAATAAGGTTGGTCAACTTAAGGCCGTGTTGGTTGATTGATTTGTCGGTCGTTGCCGTGGGTGTAAAATTGAGTATATCTGAGTTCAGTTTTACTTCCTCAGAGACTAACTGTTTGTTACGAGTGACATTTCTGTTATGATTCCTTTAGATAATTCCAGTGTCCTTGCTCACCTGGATCAGCAACAAAAGCGGCGTCTCTTGGATACCCTGCCTCCCAATATGCCACTCAAAGTGACTGCTCATATCATAGGAGAGGATCCATATTGGTGTCGCTGCTGTCAGGAGCACTGGAAAGTTGTCGATTTATCACGGCATGGCGGTTCTTGGAAGAGGGCTTTTTTTGAGAAAATGCTCGAAGATACCATAGAGACTTTCGTGCCTAGTTACACATATGCGCCACGTCTGGAAGAATGCGTTACGTATGCCGCACCCTATGTTTACCGTCTGGACATAAAGCAACTGCTACCTCCATTAAAACAACAACCAAAAGATAGAAATTCGGTCAGTCGATTTAGGGACTTCCCTTTTTTGTGCTTACCTATCATGTTTCCAGTTTTGGTGAAACCATTAACGTCTTACTCTCTGTATTTCGCATTTTCTAAACTTGGAATTTTGAAATTTGCGAGAATTAATTCTGTTCGATCTCAAATGGGTACTATCAAGATAGGAATTTATTAGAAAAACTGCACCAACAGATATTTAGAAACGGTCTGATACGTAACAGGTATTACCTGGGAACTTGATAACGGCGCGACCGTTAGTCCTCATTGCTGTCATGATTCGTTTCTGTCTCACTCGTGTTTCCCAGAACCTCTGTACATGTTAGATACTGATTCCACATAATTGTGTACTTATATATAGAAGCGTCGGTATTAGTTGCAATCACCTAAGTTCTTTCCACTTTGAATGTCCTAAACTGGAAAGAAGCTAGGGAAGCGTCGTGGATGACATTGCGAGCGTTACTTTTTGATGCGCTTTTTCTATATTGAGCTGAACTGTAATAAGCACTTATACTGATGGGTTTTGTTGTCAGTAGACTATGACTAGTTTCTGATTGATGAGAGAGTTGAAAGGACCTGCTGAAAGATTTATGGAAAAGTTCTTCGTCCTATGAATGTAATAAGTATGTAATCGGTACTGCCGGTGTTACTTGCAGTTTATTACTGGAATATGGGCAACTTTTTATGTGCTTATTTGACGTAATAACTATAACCATCTTCAGCGGTCTTAACTCCACAGCCTTAAAGCAAACAAGAATCGGAGTCGTGTCTTCGTCACACAGTGAATGAGGAACCCTGATGTTGACAGTCATTGCCGAAAATGATCAGTGCTCAGGAATACAGACAAGTTCACCTAAAACCGACTTAAGGGGAGGAGATGCAACATAGAAAAGTTATACTGGCCGTTCAGAGTAAGATACAAAGAAGCTAGGAGTACTCCATTTTCAAAACCGAAACCATTCACCCCCCCTTCACAATTCATTGTTGTTGGCCGTTGATGTTAACGATGATGATTGTGGACTAGTTAGGCACATGTAAGCTCCACAGTTTTTTTGCAATTAGATCACAGATGCGGGTGGATAAACTCGTGGTCACTTGGACTTTTCAAGACTTTATATTCACAACACACCATCACATGAGACAGAGGGTGTTCAAGTGTGGCCACTTTCGATGAAAGAAGACGGAAGAAAATTTTGCTATCAAACTAACTGCCTTCAAATAGGCTGGACTGGACTTTGGTATCCCGTAGCACGGTGCTGCTTCACATTCATCCAATGTGCCAGCGGTGCACGGTTAATTCAACAAACAAAACCCATGAAGACTGACACAGATGAGATTTTAAGGCTAAGTGACTTCCTGACTGTTCTAAAACAAGGTTTCCCGGACGAATTCAACTTCTTACAAGTCAGCAATTGGTACACATTAGTCACCACACTGCAATAATTTTACATGAGTCAATCTACAAAAAAGTATTTCGTGTGATGTTACTTTACAGGAGGATCATTCAGATGATGAAAGTGATTCAGAACAAGATACACTACCTCAAAAATTTGATCATCTTGAACTCGGCCCTGTTTTGGCTAAGCTGGTTCATTTGGAGGAGTTAGCTGTGACATACGGTGCAAAGGATTGTGGGATGAATTTTGAATGGTCAATGTTTCAGTTCACTTCGAACGACTGCCTCAGTTTATGCAAGGCCATACAACAACACCCCAGCATTAAGGTCCTTCATCTAACCAGGTAGGTTCATGGCACACTTACACAAACTCCTCAGTGTTTTTGCTCCCCATATCTCTACAAATTTCTTCATTCGCTCAGGTTCAGTAGTCACGGATGTCGGTATTTATCCTATTCATCCAATTATAGTGTGAGCTCGCCATGTCATGAGCTTGCTGGCATGTATGGTGTGCTATCAGGCTATTCACTGATTCATATACCTTTTCAAAAGTTGCAACCTGTTCGATCCACAAGCTAATTCAGTTCGCTCTGCTAGGTGGATTAATTTTTCAGGACGACCTCTGTTTGAACCTTGTTGATCACCTCACTTGCCTCTTCCGGCTAGAACTCTCAATAGACAATGCCGTTCCGCTGGCCCCATTAAATTGCATTAAGTTTAACGGACCAAACATGCAAAGGCTGAATGCACAGGATTCATAAGAGTGGACAGGATTTGTTGTTCAATAGTTAACCTAAGTTCATGTCCAGAGTCGAGTCGCTCTATATAACCGAACATCACGTCGATTGGAAGGATGTGTCGCGAACCGGTAGAGAACCACGCAACAGTGTTCACTGGTTGGCCAATCAGGACAGAGTATTTTTAGCTAGGCGCTTCTCACACCATCACGAAGATTCCCGTGTTACCTTGTGCGAAATCCAATGATAACTCCATAAATGCACTCGTAATAATTCCTCTTCATCTCTACAAAAACGGCTTCCTCAAGCTACCGAGCATTTGGTATAGCATGGTGGACGGAAATCAGGCCAAATCCCGACACTGGAGTCGCAATACCATTGTCAGGACAAAACAGTTTTGGATTTGAGTAACAGAAACCGAGTATCCTTTAACCAGCTCATCTGAAGCATGTATGGCGGATGTGATCCCTTGAAAACCTGTTGAAAAGCAGTCCCTGATCTTTTTTGAAGCACTTCTCCATCTCTGCTACTGAGCGACTCAAACGTGTTAGACGTCCGAATTGCAATCATGAACACAGTTTTTTTTAAACTTTTCAAATCAAGTTAAAGTGATCTCGTACTTATTTACGAATAGTTTGCTTTCTCCTTTAGTTGTTATTGCTCAAAATGTAGCAGAGAGGACGAGTTCACGTGGGATTTTGTGGCTAGTCAGAAGTGCATAAAATGTAGGGTATGACGCGACTGAGAGTTACAGGAACAGATCCAGTTTTTCAAAGTTGGATAAAAAAGTCAAATGCTGATCATTGTCAGGTCCTTTTAGGAGACCAGTGGATGTGCACCATACGTAACTTGATCATTCGCAATTAGACAGGTTTATCTACAGATTTGAGAGCCACACCCTGGCAAACCCGTAGAATTTGAACATACATGGTCTCTGATCTAAATCGCTTAATCCGATTGTGGTTGGTGAGACAACATATTCGTACGTGTTTTTGTGGAGATTTCTTCCTGTAAGTGAAGCCAGTCCATTCTGAAAAGCCGAAGCACTGCGCAGCTGTTTCATCCTTATTGGGAATCATCAGCAGTGCGCATCTCACGGAACTCCGGAGAGTATTGAGCCCACTGAACACAAGCGTTCGGTTACGAGCGGCTGATCAGCAGTATGGATAACTCGAACTTAGACAGGATATAGCGCCGCTCATCCTTCATTCACGGGATTCACATCACACGATCACACGTGCTGACTGGTTCCTCGAGCAACGACTTCATCGGGTGAAGTATATTCACCCACTGAGCTACGTATATAGATTGTTGGTAGCGTGAGGACCACGTGATGTGGATCTCGCGATTGAAGGATGAGCGGCGCTGTATCCTGTCTAACTCCGATTTAATCACACTGCTGATCAGCTGCTCGTGGCCAAACGGTTACGTGTTCCGGTTAACCCTAACCCTGGCAAACCTGTGAACTTTGAACACACATGGTCTCTGGCCTAAATCGCTTAATACAATGGTCCTTGTTGGGACAACTTATCCATACATACCAGGGTTTAGGTGAAGGGATAACTTTTTGTTTGAAATCAATCTGATATTGAAACATCGGGTAAAACACAACCTAAAGCATGATCAGGGCTTCAAAATCTGACAAAACTATTGACCAATAGCGATATGAACTCGAGAGACTGTTCTTTAGCCAATCAACAGAGCCTTCCAGTGCACACAAATGAAAGAGAACTTGGGTCTTGGTCACGATTGGCACCATTCGTTTTTTAGTGAACACTTCAATGAAAACTGATCGATCGATCCCCAGCTTCGCAGACCCAGTCAAATGGCGGATCAGCCATAGGCAAGTACATGTGAACATCCAATGAAGACACAAGGAGCAGTGAGCCATATTGTGTGCAAAAAGAAAAATAGTAATAGTGGTTCAGTCGTGGTGGCCTTTCGTGTGAATAACTACCATCTAACTAGGAGTCGCGAAGTTTGAGGTACTGCCAAGTTGCCCAAGTCCAGGATTTGTACTCTAGTTCTACACTACAGCTGAATGACTATCAAGTAAAATATTCGAATTTGTAGGAGGCAGACTACCTCCGATCATACTGCAGGCTGCACTCCCTTTACCAAACCCCGTCTGGAATAGAGTTCTTGCACGACGGACAACGAACAGTGCACGACACCTGCACACATGCACAAGTTTCTTCTTAAGTATGGCTGATGTTTTCTTCATCAATCCAGTGGAAAAATTTACAGGCCTAGGCCAAAGTGACTCCCTTAAGAGATGAATCCCTACCCTGGGGAGCGAGTTAGAAGGTGCGTTGTAGTTTCACAAAGACATATCGGCCGACCGACTTCCTCGTTTAACCACTATACTATCACAATCCTATTGTGTATTCTCACTAGATTACTTAGTCCATCAGTAAGTGACTACTGCCAGGCTACCAAAAATATCCCCCATTTAGTGTTCCGGTAATATCTTGGGTACGAAAACTGTTCGGAATGAGCAACAACAACCCTGCCAGTTTTTATTCCACCATAGTCTTGACGAAGATCCTGCAAAATTTCCCACTCAGTCGCCGACTTAATGTAAAAAGGTCGCTCATCTATGCAAAGTTCTGACAGTTTTCAAATTTTCTGTCACTAACATTGCAATAGCGCTTTTCACCATATATTTATGTCCTTTTTACAGGAGTCGGGTTGATTCAGAGCGCTGCAGAGTTCTCACAAATCACCTTGTTCGGCATCCGACGTTGGAATGCCTAGACCTAGCCCACAACTTTATTGGTGATCGTGGAGCGCGAGCGCTGAGCAAACTGGTTTGTGGTCAGTCGAAAATACAAACGCTGAACCTAGCTGACAATCGCTTGCAGGCCAGCGGTGGTCTCTCGTTAGCTCATGCCTTAGCGAAGAAGTCATGCAGTTTAGTTCGTCTGAACTTACGGCTGAACAGACTAAAAGATGAAGGCGGAGTAGCGATTGCCAAGGTGAGCATGAACACATCGTGTAGGATCAAACTGCTAGGTTTCTAAGGGCTCCACAGAATAGTACCTCGGCATGAAGAACATACCCTTGATCTAATAAAAACACCGAATCCTGTGTTCAGTAGCCTCGACAGATCGAGAAAACCAGGATATTACTGATGGAAATTGGACGCAGTCCTGTGATAGTCTCTGGGCTTGTCTCCGGTCTACTTAAGTCACGATCACCAATTAAGCTGGTCGGTATTCTTGTAGTCGCTCTTCATTTGGATTTAATAATGCAGTGTTCATGTTTGAGCTGAGCTAACACTATGCCACAATTCCTCTTTACCCAACCGTTGTTTCACCGATCGATCTTTGAGAATTTGCAGCAACTCCACTTCGGGAGTTCCCCCCACCATCAGGTTATAGAATTTGTGTCAGGGAATACCGCACACGTTCTGGAAACTTCCTTTCCTATGGACGCAGTGTTAAGTGGAAGCGTTTTACGTAACCCAAGGAGTTACAAGGCACTAATAAAATCCCGACCTCTGGAGCTGATAAAGGTGCGTACATTAGAGCAATGAATGCATCTAACTACACTCGACCTGCTTGAAAACCCAAAAAGGGGAAGTTGCTGCACAAATCATTTCCTTCTCAGAATTGTTTTATTATATCAGGGATGTCGAACAACAGATCTTACAAATGTTATGCGTAGTCACTAATTTCTCCGTCAAACAGGTGTGCGAATTCCGCCTGAATAAACTATGCGTTCTCGGAAATGACGGTTTCACCCAGGGGCCCCCAAGAACGAAGATATCAGATTTCCCGTCTCGCTGCCACCACCTAATTTTATTTGATTATACTCCGAGTCGATTTGTGTTATCATCCTGCACCATCCTACCGAACTCCCCGCCTGATATTCAGCTACATCAGATGTAGCAGTAGATGAACATACTCTGAGAAAAAAGTAACGAGGGTGGCGTAAAAGTGACGTAGTTTGTACGTTTTCTCTGTGGGTAAGATATGTCAGTTTGCCTTGACCTTTTTCAACATCTGAAGGCAGACCGCATGCACCCGGCAGGCCAAAATAAAGTGTTTGCGGATAACAATATCCTGCAGTACCAATCAAAACTACATTGTGATCAAACTGACGAAGCTGTATATGTAAAGCAGTGAGAATGGGACTTTGCTAAAAAGAACCGGGAAGATCATACTGCCTAATTCAGACAAAAAAGTCCCTGATAATGTCTTGAGGGCCGCGTGTAGTGTGATGACTTTGGTTAGTGCTTTTTAGCCACTGCAGCACGTGAATACACAGACATTCTTCAGCACACAGAGAAAACCCGGGAAGTTCCCCGCACATCCTCGGCGTCTCCTCAGATTTCGACCAGAGACGCACTCCCTTGTAACAAGCGGATGAGGCTGTTCCTCTCATACTTGGAAATCGTCCAAACTATTGCCCATTGGTCATTCACGAACTATCGGTTCAGTAGCTATCGTTTTTGTGAGGTCGTAGATCCCAGATGAAATTGCTGCTCTCGGTTGTAAACCTGCCAGTGCCCTGCCAAATCGACCATAGTATGTTCTGTGGACTGGTAACCGGCAAATGACGAGGCAAGCCCAGCCTAGGAAAAAAGGTGAATACTTGTAAATGTCAATATGCTCACATCATTAATGTACTTGAAGCTTTTAGTTTTAGGTTTCACTCACTCATCAATCAGTAATTATCTCCACGTGGAATTGTACTTCTTTCTTAAGGCTGAACTGCTTTGTTCACCATGGGACTTTTTCAGGGGAAACAGGGCTGCAATGGTGAGTAGTATATTGGCCTTCATTTACGTATGCGACCCAAAAAGGGAACTCCACTATCTGCTAAGCAGTCATCGAGCCCACCTGAAACTCGATCAAGGTAAGATTGGGAGTTTTCGCCGTCCTCGTTAGCCAAAGATTTTACTTACGTGAGAGGGCTCGAATGAGTAGCAGCACCGAAACAGGATTTCAGCACGTGCGTAGCTTCGTTATTAGGACTTTCCTTCGCAATTTTTTTACTTTCTCAGAGTCTTTTGAGGAATAGTACGCTGAAGGAACTCAATCTGGCAGCAAACGATTTAGAAGAGTCATCAGGAGATCATTTTGCACATGTCGTTGGTTACAACACAGTGCTGACTCATCTGGACCTATCGAATAATCAAATGGGACAGGTAAGTCAAACTACTCAAATTACATGCATGCGGGACGGATAAAACATGGGTTGTCGTGCAACATAAATACAGTAATCTTCCTTCTAACTTTAACCTGTTTACTTTGTGAATGTCCGCATCAAGGAGACTTTTTGAGTGCAAGAGAAAGGTTGCAGCTGCAAACAAGTACAGGGATCCGTCTGAAAAGCATCCATCATGATGAAAATGGCTTCTTGATCTCATCCGGAGATTGCTTCACAGGGTAAAGTATGGGGTCCAACAATGTAGGCCCGGAAGAAGTAAGCGCGCAGTGTCTGCGAACAAATGGCGCGTGAGCCATTAGTTGGTAACGAATTCAAATCACTAGAACAGCTAATAGTGCCTATTAGGTTAGTGTAACACATATGTCAAGCCAGAGAAAGGGCTGTTTTCTTACTCGAACCCGTTGCTGGTGAGAATTTCGCGGTGACCGAAAAGTGAAAGCAGATACAAACAAGTGGGGTGCTATGGGTTCTTTCCTGATTGAGGTCCGCGCGGTTCTCTTCGCACGTGTTTGGACAAGGCATTTCAATTCATTTATTCAGCTCACCAACCGTGTACAGTACAGTCCAGGGGTTCTAGCTACCACAACTTCGGTTACCAAGGATAGGGAGAATAAAAGGATGAAAGCCACGCGTTAGAAGCGACTGCCCAATCAGTTTACCGACGTCGAAATTTTTTCGTCCGAAATGAAAAGGAGTGAGAGCTGCTAGTGAAAGGAAGAAGGCACTCGCTGCGGAGTTATTTATTAGAGAATGCCAACTGACAATTGCAGACTATTGGACAGGGAAGCAAAACCCTCATATGCATCTTGATTACAAGAACTGAATATCCATATTCTCTTTGAACGCGTCTTTGTGAACTTTCCTGGATATTCACTGACTTTCGCCCAAATCCAAAGTGACTCCCTAACTTACTCAATAGATCTCACTTTTCAAGGGACGCAAAGTGGATTTACAAGAAAATATGCTACTCATTTGCCCCTCCCATCAGTAATATCATCGTTACACGAGTGAAGGCGATAGCTATGGCGCAAGACTGTCATTGGTCGTGTGGCAGCCATATATGTCAGAGCTCCGTTTGTGAGCCTATTGTCACTACCTAGTAGGATTGATATACTAACTATTGCTTTTTATGGCATTCCGAATTCGTGCGCAGATGACGCTGTATCAAGCCCGCTGGTGGTACCTCGTTCTGACTACTTGATATTGACCAATGCTGGTGGCAAAATTAGACACCATGTTGTTGTTCGACGTCCATGAGAGCATGGGGATTTTCGCATCAATTCTTCATCCACGTCCTTCCTTTCTGTTCTTTACTGGGATGTTCTCATCTTAGTACCATGTGGCTGTCGACGATAAATCTACCTCCACTAACATAAAAGATACCATCCTCTATGATAGGCAATTATAACGTGATAACTATGTTCCAACCTGATGGGCGGGAGAACTAGGACCAGGTAGAATAAATTCAACCTGGATTTTTTTCGATGAAAGTGGACGCTCGGACGTGAACGTGAGTTTATTAAACTGATTGAGCCAAATTTTAGAGTAGTCGGTATGTTGATTTTCGTGCCACACCTATCCCAGTGACAGTTGTCAATCAGTCCGAAAAATGTGGCTTTTTCTGGAAACCAAACGGTGAAGACATGGGAAATTCTGCTTAAATCCGATAAGGAATGCTTGCTTTAAGCTCTCATTGTGAATAAGTCGGAAGGTTACCAAAACCGACCAGGCTGCTTGCTCTGTTGTCCCAGGATACTCGCATCCGCCGACCCTTTCAGTTGAATAAACGTGTTCACTCGCATGAGATTCGAAACCTAACAAGAATTCTGCATGCTGAGTGGGGAAGCATTGCTCTCTGCAAAGGGGCTTGTCGTCACCACTTCGGGACAAACAGAGAAACATCCACCTCTCCAGTCAGTGTCGCATTGCACAGAGCAGTGTGCAGGAACAATGCTGCAATGCAACTGGATTATTTTATGGGGTCTGTTAGGATTGCTGAGAACATACATGAGAGCAAATTTGTTTAGGTGTTTCATCGGTTGGCTGGAGATAACAAGAAATGCGAATGAGCAGTAGTGCAGCCATTAAGGTATCGGCATGTGAGTACCTATGGTTAGATCAATTATCTAATTTGGGAGTCTAGTTAAGGTCGCCTGGCCCATGAGGACCAAACAGAGGCAGGCCAGTGGTACTGACAGACGCCCTTTATGAATAGAGGCAAAAGTTGGAAATCCTGATAGCATCCACCTCAACAGCATGGGAATGGTCATTGTGCCGCGGCCTGGGTACCTTAGAATGACGGGAGTGATAGTCCTTCCGATACACCGTGAAGAAAGAACGAGAACTCACTCAGATTTCATGCCGTACGCAGGACAAAGTGGAAATATACAAACTGAAGGGGGCGCTATGGGTTGCTGAACTAGAGAGGGTCTAGGATTGATCGGTGCGATGTTTGGAACCGTTGAACTTACCGATATCAGGGTATTCGTCCCCGGAAGACTGATGGTGATATGAATGAATCAAAATAAAAAAGTAACCACTAATGGAGGTTTAAAGTAGGAATATGAACCCCCCTAAATATTATCATGAGCTCGTGGCTCAAATTAAAAACTGTTAGATATAAATTTCAGGCACAAAGACGTTGCACTTCTCAGGATTTCAGATGATTCTCAAGGTGACAATGTGAGAAGAATCTATGTCTGATCACCCCTGTGTTTGCGGCTAACCAAAGGTATTAGCAGGTAATTTCATCTTGAGGAAGCTTTCTAACCAATAAATCATTTGACTGATATTATCATTCGAGTGTCTGAGTAGTACTTACAGACCGCTGTGAACTGATGTAGTCCAGGAGTTCAGATTATTGTCTTATGTCATTTGTGGCTTGTGAGTGAATCTGTACAGTGAGACGAACACAAAAAGCAAGCAAACAAACATTATTATCAACATATTTTTCCGAAACAAACTGTGGTTTATCGTTACCCGCGGTTCAGGAAAACTCACAGAAAATAGCAATTTTTCAGCTCGTCCCGGTGGCTGCTACTGAAAAATTCTCACTTAGCATAAACGACTACAGCTATTAACTACAAGACTTGGACAGTTGTCCTGGGAACAAGTAACGAGGAATGCTACTTATTCGAAGACACTAGTTTGGATGCATTAAAAGTGCATCTAGACAGCATTGGAACGCAAACATTCGTAAGAGAATCCAGTACACAACAGCAAATGGAATCAACCGTTTCCAGCAAAGGTACATTTGTAGACAGTGAAGTAATATCAAGAGAACCCATACCATTCACCTTGGAGTAGAGGTCATGTACCGTGTCAACAAATTCAAAGGTATATTAAAGCTTAAAAGTACAGATATGCTTCTCTGTCTGCGTTGACAAGGAAAACAACCAACTGTTTACTTTATGACAAGATAAGCTGTCCATATCTGAGATAAGCCGAACTGAATTTTCATTCTTGTCTGTATTCTGGTATATCATAAATGCACGGAATGAATATCTAATGGCCTCATGTTTTCCTCTTCACCAGATTTTCCCACAGTTTCCACATTTTTATGAATTTGCAATATCAGTGAAGTTCAGTTAGCTGCTTAGCATACTGGACCCAAAAGATCCGCTTTGAGTAAACATTAGATATGAAACCGGAATAAGTAAGCCGAAATTTTCCTAGAGGCGTCTGGCCTACCGCCGGAAATGGCCTCGACAATATTCAGGGGATAAACTATATTTAACTACCATTCAAGGGCAACGTTACACCCGAGGTTATCGGAAGAACATGAACTAACTCAGTTTGCAGATTATTTAACCCGGCAGATTTCAGTGTTTTCGTGATACGTCCACCCCGTTCAGAATTAATCCAAGACATAGTCTGCCTATCCTCTTCCCGTTCATGGTGATTTGCTGATTCAGTTGGGACTTTTGAACGAGGTATATTGGTCACACAACCGCAAGACCATCTCAGCGGACTATGGAACTCCATCATGGCCCTATCTGATCGGATTCAAAGGAAACCACTGGTAGAGTGATCGACTTCTATGCGTTGAAAGTTGTTAACCTGAACAACCAGAGACCATTTTAAGTTATATTCCGTTTTCCAACACAGAACTCCAAGAGTGTACGATGAGTTTCATTGCCGCGCCCACGGCTGTCACCATAAAACTCCGCCAATCGAGACTTTGCTTTCAAAAGAACCATGTCCAGGCACTTAGACTCACCTGGTCTAGACCACCATCACTCAACTTAACCGCCCTTCCAGACTCCCGTTCATACATCCATCACATATTTGCAACGATAGAGTTTAATTTGGTCTATCTATTGTTCGATAAAATTCCGACCTAAAACGTTAAACCTAGCCAAATATTTCTCGATTGTTTATCTATTTTTTTTGTCAGGCGGCTAGCCAAAGATTGCTTGATGGGATGGTGAGAAATGAAACGCTTCTATACTTTGATCTCCGATTCACCGGAAGCTGCCAGGAAGCTGAGTACACAATTTACCAACAAATTGAGAAGAATCAAGACAATTTGCGAAAACGTTTAGCCGCCCAGCATAAAGTGGGTATTATGTTCTGGGTAGTTCCGTTTCGAGCAGCGTTCACTTTGAGGGAGTCGGAGGTTTTTCTTGTATTTTATATACTAAGGCTTGATTTCCAGCATTTTGTCGGACTAAAAGTGGATCCGATTAATAAGCCCTACATATCCCCCAGGGGAACCCAGAGATAACACAGTGGATGTTTATCCTAGAGGTAAGCAAACCCAAGCTTTGGTCTGTACACTGTTTTAGCAGTGCAATGCTTGGGAAATACGACGCTACCATGCTTCTAACGAACTGGATCGCGGTTAGTCGATTAGACCGTCTGATTTCAGACGTCCGTCCAAGTGCTTGCTATTTGGAAGAAACTTGAAATGGCTACTTACCAGAAGAGTTTCTGAACGTGCCCAATGTATTGTAAACAGTAATCTATTCAGCAAGTGATAATAATCTACTCGGACAACAATTATACCTCTTTGGACCATTTTACTCCGTTTTTTAAACCATATAACTACCCATAGAAGTGAAAGTTATTTTGACTAGGGGATTCCTAGTCAAAACAACGCCACAGCCGTTAGTTGTGCGAGCGCAGCGCCAATGTCGTGTTTTCACCATTTGAAGATTGCGTAGAATATTGAAAGCGTGGTCATGTGTTTTTTCCAAGAGGGTCGATTCACGCGGATGGAAAGTGGGTTGATGCAGAACGAAAGTTGTCTAATCTGAAAGCTAACTTTAAGCACTGCGGTATGAGAGACATGGCTCAGTCAGCTGCAGTCTCCCAGTTTCGGTTAACCTCCAGCTCTACTTCTACGCAAACTGTGTGGAGTTAGTGAAATACATACAATTGAATGGAATGAATTCCAGCTGAATCTCTCGTTTCTACGATTTTTGTGCTGCGAAAAATCTGACTCAGATTTCAGTCGGCAAAATATTCAAGATACCACAAGACATTCTCGATGGAACACAGTATTCGTAAGGTTGTTGAAAACCCTTCGACGAGGAATATCATAAACAAAAGCGTCAGCTGGGATTCAGTTTATTCTCGCTTTAAAACCAAATGACTGTGTGTACCTGGCGAATTTTGCCCAATTTGAATTCTAGCAGAACATAAGACTGGCGGAACTGCGCCCACCTGGTTATCCTCCAGAAGGGTGAAACTGGTTCTGGGCTGTTCAAAATTTTCTAGTAACCTTATGAGCATGGTGTTACATGTGCACAATATATTACGTTATATATATATTACGTTACCTCGAATATCGTATCAACTGAAACATGAGGCGGCCTAGTGCGCCGAATTCAGCTTAATTAGCTGGGATTAGGGTGAGTTTCTCTTTAAAATCAATTTGTTTTTGCAAATAAGTGTAGTTCGCGCATTTTACTCGTTCTGTACTTGCATGTACAGAAAACTGGTTGCATCTAGAATATTGCAATTTTTCGCACCATTCTAGTTGACTAAGTATAAATTGCTACATTGACCTTAACTGGGCCTCAGTGAGACTGTTCGTTTTTGTTTCTGTTCCTTAGGCTCCGGTTGAAGAAACAGACACCGTGCTTGACGATACGAGTCTACCTACGGGTGTAACCAGTGTAGCCAACCAGCACACACTAACTGTTCCAACTTTAGACCCTGTCTTGAGTTTATAAGATTAATCCTATATATCTATTTGAAGCTGCCCGCGATAACTACCCATGAGTGAGAAAGACACCATGATTGTTGCAAAGATGAACAAAGTATGCAGCCACGTTCAATGTGTTTTATTCTGATCGTACTATTTGGGCTGTGGAAAACAGGAAAGACTGGTCACCATCATTAGCAGCCGAAAGCCTTTTCAACTGCGAGCCTGAATCTTAGCACCAAACCTCGTAGTCATTGATATGGTGGTGGATTGCCTAATGAGGTCTACAGGGACATTGTTGTGGAGAAGCTGTATTCGGTAAGTCGCCCTAAAATTTTGATCTAATCAAATTAATCAACTTTTTGGTGCGTTCACTCGCATGCCTTGAGCGCTGTAGTTCAAAAGCGATCAACACATTGATTGAAGGCGAAATTACTTTTGGATATCTGTAGCTGATGAATTAGCATGGATATCAGTACACCAGCAGTAGTGTAGGCTGCCGCTCAACTGCCACACGACTATGGTCGAAGAAAGCCGAAGTTGGGACGATTGCTAAAAGCTCACTACTTATGCCACAATTTTATTGGATTTGGCGACAGAATTTCGAGCCGCATACCACACATTATGCGGTAGACTATCAATATGTAAGTGACTTCAGGGAACCCCAGCTGCAGCAGTTTCAACCATAACTTATTTGTACGTTTTATTGTGAATGAAAGGGTGGAGAAGGGACATAGCGCCATCGTACCACAATCATTTCGATTCGCATATACCTCCAGACATTAATTCAGATGGATAGAAACCGATAACAAAATTGCTACTGAAATCGATTAGCAGCCATATCTTGCCGCACCTCCCACCATGCACTGGAGGATCACACAGATCCCATCCTGGTAGGCGACACAGACTTCCCATAGCCTCTTCTACACCTCTCTGCCACGTCCAAGTTTGACCACCTTTTTGCCTGTGCCACTCTGATTTGACCACAAACAGTATTTTTCTGCTAACCTTGATTCAGCATACGCAACAGAGGACCTAACTACCGCAACTTTCGGGCTGATTACATTCTTCGATTGAATACCCCGTTGCACAACTGAACATCCAACTACTAATTTCACCTTTGCGGATTTGCTAGCACCAGCTCACACGAGCTGTCGTTCTGAGAAAACGGTTGTCAAAGACCTGAGCACTTCTTATTTCCGTTGCTCGTAGAGACCACATCTCACATTTATGTAGCCGTACTGTAGTCTGTCTCAACTTAGTAAACACGATCCGAGCCTTACAATATCGTGTATGTCGCTCTAAAATCGGAATTTATGCAACCATCAAGATAAGCAAAACGTTCAACGGCTTCGAATGCTTCTCCTCTGATTGTAGGGGACGTACATATCCAGGAACACGACCCTACACTGTGAGTACAAAGCGCATCTCAAAGGACGGAATGGCGCACTCAAAAACATCTGGGCCTTCTTTTTTAAGACGAGACTGTCGACTGTTGTTGGATGAATAAAATTAACATGTAAGGATATGCAAAACATCATCCGTTGAGGAGTCGATGAAACAAAACGAAATGGAGGTGTCTGGTACCTTTGTTTGTTGGATGAGCCACTAGGTTGAGCGCCTCTACCTCCGGCTTCGTTGTTGCTTGCCGGCCTCTGATTTCTCATATATTAGCTGGTATTCATCCAGCTTTAAAGAGCGTAACTGCATGACTCGTTCGACCGATTTGTCCTTGCTCTGTCCCTTTCACCATGCCATCAGAATTCACATGTGCTGCACTACCGTTCAGCTCGATTCTCTCAGAGTTATAGTCTTGTCTAACTGACTATGAGGCTCAGTCAGCCAACATGGCGCACAAGCACCAACATGAAAGGGAAGGGTGAAGTTGCACATGTAGAATGTAAGCGGAAGATGTGTCCCCATACAGTACGTCCATCGTATGTCCCGATGACTGAGGTGTATGATATTCTAGCCGCATGCTGAAAGCTCCAACACTCAGGTGACTGTAGCTTCACATCGTGACCCTAAAATGCTGTTGACACTTTGGGACTGATTTAGTTACACATTTAAACTGATCCCTGGCGTTTTCGAAAAGATCCTAGCACAGTGGGATCTTCCAATCGACCTGTTCTGTGACGATTCTAGTGTGCACTCCGACATTGTGATCCATTCCTTTGCGATGTTGAACAATGTGTTATCTCAGAGCCATATCCTGCCTTTTTACTTAGTTTGGCTAGATAGCACCTTTGTGCAACATGTTTCAAGGATGGAATACAGAAGCACGCGGAATTATACTCAATTTCGCAAGAGGCATTCAGGAAATAGCGTATGAAAACAACTGCTCTAGTTTATGCCTGTAGGTGTACCATTAATAGGAGTATTAAGGAAATCGTCTACTGATATTAGCAGAGTGCAATGGTACCCAGATCACCCGGACATTCTTGTTTGCCTGGCTGCGGCTTGAAAAACCATGGGGATGATCGCATTTGAACTTTTCCGGGTTTTTGTGAGGGTGTGTCCCCGATTATTGGTTATAGTGGCTTTGATCGCTGAAAAAACATCCATCATTAGCCAGTCCTGCACACTTTGAGGTTCCGCAACCTCTGGTAACATTCGATGGAGCTCCGGATGTGGCTCACGAGTTTTCGCAATTATGTACACCTATTAAAACAATGAACCACTGGAAACGCTAAAATTAGAGCAGCAGACGAGTAGAACACAGAGAGTACGTTGAGTCAAGCCAGAACTGAAGGTTCAGAATGCATAAGATTATCAGAACAGCTGCAGAGTCAATAGCGTGTAACTTTAATGTCAAACAAACGGATTGAGTACTTAAAAAGAAAGCTACATTTCAGACCAATACCCCAATCGCCATGCGACGAAATTCGTGTTTAAACGAGATGTAGTTACCCATAGAGTCGAAGATAAAAACGGATAGAGTGGTGAATTTTAGTGATCAATTAAATAAAAATTCAGTGAACGTAAAAAGCATCACGAAGGATTGTACAGGAATAACGGGGTCTGAAACATTGTAGGAAATACAGGAACGGTCTTGCTATTGTCTAAATGTTTCACGGAATGATAGCATGTAGGAAATGCAGTCTGATGAAAGTCACTTTTGCTCAACGGTGTTTATCACTGAAAATATTTTTTTTGAAAATTCCTGTAGGCGTAACCCATTAACTGTACAAAGTTATCACCAAAATATTCATTCCATACATTGTGCATGTAAAAGCGCCTGACGAGAATCTGTCGGATGGAATACTGTCCAACGATTCGGTCCTAACGGTTAGACACCGAATCTGGAGCGGTAGCTACTGCGGATTTATTTGGAGTTCTCAATGACCCAAGCTGTCCAACGGCTTGAAAACCACGGGGAAGGATGACCGGTCTCCAACAGTTATGTCCAAGGTAGACTATTGCCAGATCACTGTTTTGGTGGGCTCCGTTGGATTCTGAGTCTGGGTTATTCAGTAACAATCTGTGAATCTGCCCCGGCCACAATGAAGTACACGTGTTAAGAGAGATTGGAGCGGAGGGGAGCGTAGAAACAGGAGTGTTTGGTTGGCTGGGCAATTTGGGATGAGGATTGTTGGTTGAGGGAGTGGGAAGTGATGCACAAGCAGTCGACTGGATGGGTAACATTACGCTTGAAGACGAATTCGGTTGTTCATTCGCAGTGGGAGGCAACCACTTGGGTTCGGTTTGTGTTTTCATGATCAATACGGTATTTCCGAGGCCGGTGAAGCCAGGGACCCCCAGCGTAGAATTCGGTATCACCATTGAAATCGGAACGCATTGGTTGAATGATATCGTTGGACCCGAAGCGGGACGAGGGAGGCACGGCTGAAATGTATTTTTAAAAAGGTTAAACCAGTTACGAAGATCACAGAGATAATCAAGATCAGAACTTCCACAGGTTTCATTCTAAATGGCCCTTCCGGCCTGAGAGGTTCCTGGTAAAGGAGCCGCTAATTTTATGTGAAGGTTGGGATCGCCCACTGGTTTTGAGCATTTAATCTTCATGTCTAAGACGAATCATTCACATATTCAGGCCACCATGTATGCACTCACCTCAAAAGATGAAATGAGCCGAGATGCTGCTTGCGATTTGACTCCTGGTTTGCGCTGCTAATTTGCACGAGCATATATTTTTGAACACGTCTCATGCCTGCAACCTCAACGTTATTTCGATCATATACTATGTGGTCCTATGATGGTCAGTGAAAACTGTGATAGCAGCAGGTTTTTGTTACTACTGTGCGTGTGAAGGTGGAAACAAAGTCAGTCATTCAAACTGCTTGCCCGCTTGGTGACGATATTCAATAAAGAGTTGCGAATGACCCACAGCTCTGAACAGCTGTCGAGTAATTACTAATGTGTCGACCGGTTTCGCGCGCAGTATATGCCACAGCAACACGCATTTCCAAGTCGTTGATTCGAACAGCGATTATCGTGAAAACGATAATATACTATCCGTATCTACAACAACCTCGTCCGAAAAGTCCTCTTCTCGTCCTGATACGATTATTACGGTAAGAAGAAAGAACTGGACTCGGACAGCGCAGTATCAAAAGTGTATATGTTTAGTTGTACCATGAGATTAGGGCATCATTCACTCAAGAAGTGTGCCATCAGTAAGCGTTGAACAAACGAGACTAATCACGCTCGAACGGCGCGTGTGCTAGCCCAGTCCCCCAAACAACAGTCCACCACCTGTTCTGATATGTCTTCATTTGAAACTAACGAAGAGAGTCTCTGAAGTATTATATGCGAAAAATGCAACATTCGATCGTATCCCGTTCTCAAACAACAGTAAAGTATTCAGATAACTTTCCATAACAGTAACTGGGGAGAAGCTAAAAGAAGTCCTCAGAAGAGCTTATTTTTGGAACAGGCATGGCAACGAGAGATAGTCACCAAGAGGAGTATGTTAATCACCCACCAAGTTGAAGACTTGTTCCGCAAAAATTAAAATACACTTGCATTCCCCCCCCCCCACACCACTGCTTTGAGGTCAGGCTTTTGAGCGAAATGTTTCGGTTGAGGACCCTAATCGTCCCCCTGTCTAGGTGTGGGCGCTTGCACCATTCTCAGCCCAAGTACAAACATGAATTGAACAGATACGACCCCCCCCAGACACCACTGCTTTGAGGTCAGGCTTTTGAGCGAAATGTTTCGGTTGAGGACCCTAATCGTCCCCCTGTCTAGGTGTGGGCGCCTTGCACCATCTCAGCCCAAGTACAAACATGAATTGAACAGATACGAACGGGCTCATGCCATATCGGCCCTCGAGTGGTACCATCAGCTGGGTCACCTTACTTGCTGCATACAGCAGGGCAGGTAAGCGGAAATATGCTACTTCTGACGTCTTTCTTCCTACACTCAAGTTTTTCCTCCTCTACCCTACCCCACCTAAATTTGGATACCCTTTCCGCAAGTCCCGGCACTAGGACTGACCGTTTTGCTCGTCCTGAATCATACTCAGCTGCAGCCTCTGTACGTCTAACTCCAAAAAACAACTTCAAAGTCTGTTTTCAAACCCCGAAAGCCTGTCTACTTAGCCACCTTCAATGTTCACACACTGAAACAAGCAGGACAATAGGTGGCTCTTGCCTGTACGCTGGATTCCCTCTACATTGATGTATGCTGTCTGTCAGAAACAGGGATACAGAACGCAAGTACTGTGAGCGAAGTGACTGCCCCCTCGCTCTCTTTCAGGTTCCGGCTGCGCAACTCTGGGGATTCAGAGGCCGCTGCAGCTGGATATGCTGGGGTGGGTATTGTATTGAACCGGAACCGTCTCTACTTGACTGGATACTCATTGACAATCGCCTTTGCGCTGTTCACTTGGAAACGTCTGTGGGACAATTCCGATGAAATGAGGTCCATAGTTCAGCTGTAACACCATTTCGGTGCCATGCTACCAAGGAAGCACGAGGGATGGGATACTGCCGGGTTACCCAAGCCTAAACAGAGGAGCGGAGAGGCAGAGGCCGGGTTCGAACCACGGACCATCCGGTTATTAAATTCGCGCTCTAGCCACTGAGCTATCTCACCCCAGTGAGGCCTTTATTGAGGTCCAGCGCACCCTGTTTATTGCGTCTGCTTACCGATTGTAGCTCTCAGTCTACCAAAGACAGTTTCCATGACATTTAGGTGCTTTTTTACAGCGATCTAAAAGCTCAGATATAGTTGTACATGACATGAACACCCAGGTAGGTAGCCTGAGCACTGATGAGGCCCGACTAGGCGGTTGTCTTGGATTGGACACGAGACGCATAGGCAACGAAGATCCCCTTCGTCAGATGCGTACCCGTTTTGGAATGCTCCTTTGCAGTACCAAATTTCGGAACAGCGAAAATCGCTTGACAACGTGGTACCCACCAACAAACCCTCCCTGAGTCCAAGTAGACCCCATCGCCGTCAGCCATCGGTGGCGAAGGTCAATCACTGCCTGTCGCTCCCTCTGGAACACTATCGTGGACTCCGACCATGCACTTGTACGCTGCTGCTTTCCATTGCGCTTTTAAGGCCTACGCAAAGCGCTCATACCTCGCTTTGCCATTGAGAAGTTAGTGAACTCAGAAATCAAACGAAACTAGCAGAAACGATTCCGCGGACGCCTGTCCGAATCACGTTTGCTAATTTGCGTCACTGTCGTCAAAAAGCTGGCCTTGAGAGTTGGGTGTATCAGGCAACATTAAGGGTTGTATTGTTGTATGGTTGTGAAACATGGCCTCTGCGGACAGATGTCTCCAGGTTTTTTTTTACCACGGATGCCTCAGGAGCATTGCTGGTTTTGGATGGCGTCAGAGGACTAGTAACGAGGTGACTAGAAAACGGGTATTTGGTTGTGCGGCAGGTATTTCCAGCATCATCATCTGAGGTGGCTTGGTCATGTTCAACGAGAAGTGTTGTTTACCCTGCCTCTTTTAGAATGGTGCAAACCCCGAGGTGACTTGGCAGAAGGGTGTGAAAGAGATTACACCTTCCCGGATGGGGTCTCCGTGACCTAGTCTGTGTTTGGTTGGAGACAGCACAGGAAATGGCGGTTGATCGACTTCATTAACGCCCGTGCTATCAGTTGTTTCCAGATTGTCTGATTGAGTAATTGGAGGGTAAGCACCTCGGAATACTTGACATAGGCCAGCGCTAGGTTCCCTTCTTCACCCATTCCTTTTCTCTCCTTTTCACTCCAAGGCAGTGAAGCATCAGTGTCAACACTGATTCTGCTGTCTCTGATGACGATGATGATGTTTTTGTCTTCGCATTTCCGTATGTTACAGCAGAATTACACATGGAGTTTAGCGTTTGATGGCGACTTATTAAAAGTGAATGTGGTACTTTCTGGGTATTCAAGTTCCTACATTCTTGACGTCACCAGACCATCCAACATATTCAATGCACACAAAATGGTCGGACCAGTAGTTACATTTGTCTTATTCCCAAAAACAAACGGAGAAAAATGAGGAAAATCACCCTCATGGATGCAGTCTGCTTGGGAGTAATAAAAACAATTTCTCCTCGAAGTAATGTGTCACCCAGTCACCTGCCCAAATCAAACCAGAAGTCAGTTAAAAACAAGCACAATGGGTGTAGGTCGTGTCTTTAACGCAAAAATATAACTTGCCTGGGAAACCTGAATATTGGGTTGGCAGAGTGAGGTAACACGAGCAATTGTTGGTCCGGTGGAAGCACATGAAACCGTCATGTGTATAGACGAAAGCGAAGATGTGATTGAACTGGTCACAGAGGTAGACGTTAGTTGAAGACTACTTGAAGGAGATTTCGTGCCAGATATGCGACGTTCAGTAGTATGACCACCAATGTCCTCATCATCCTCTATAACAATGGGATCTGACTGTACCACCTTGGTAAAGTTATCGAAGTGGTCACCAGTTCTCAGTTCGGATGGAATTAGAAACTTTTCCTGCGTGGTTTTGTCGTGAAACCGCTGATTTAGAGATACCATGTCATTCGGAATATCCATTTCTTGTACATCTCGAATTTCCAAATTGGTCGGTGGTGTTTTTGGACGTTTTTTCGAACGGATCCTGAAAAATGGACATATATGCAATAGGAGGTTAAAGATAATTGCAACCGAACGGTACGACAAATACGGTGCACAACGGAACTAGCAGCCGTTGTACGACCACGATGCATTCCAAAATCGACAACTGAGCTCACTTGTTATAGGAAAACAAGGTCATCACTAGAACTTTCAGACACATAAATCGCACCAATCTGTGCTCCATTATAGTTACATTCGTAGTAGTGGTCTCCATAAATCAATATTTATAAGGAATAGTGGATGCCCGTGTATCATAACCAGCTTATTGGGATGAAGTTATATCCAGAAGTTAGCTGTAGATTGCAACGAAAAGCTAATAAATGTTGCCTTCGGACTATCTCAGCCTAAAAACTGATTCCAACCACGTACTATTCAGGATCCTCTTAGTCAGACGTACCGTAATCGGAGAACCAGAATAGTGGGGAACTAAGATCACAACCACTGGAAATGAGCCCGTGTATCATTTCCCTTCATAAGTTACCATAATCTCTAAGCTAATTTTACGACGGCGCGCTGAACCACTTCTGGACGGCGAACGAACAAAAGGGTAAAGGAAGCAGTGGAATTCAGGAACTCTAACAAAAGCTGTTGGCCGCTGGGCATGATAATCCACTCCGTGTAGAGAAAGGTGCAAAACGGACTTTCTGGTTGGTGTGTTTAAAAAAAATAATTGCGTCGAGTCAGCAATTTACAACACAGTTCTCGTGATCATGTGTGTGACTAGAAAGAATGGTTGGAAGCAAATACCAATAGGCTGTGAGTCTTGAGAAGACTGAGACGTCTCAACCTGTTCATACCATACACCTTTCATTGATTCTTGGATTTGATTCGGGACTGGTGAGCTGAAGCTTTTCTCTTCTCACGGGGTTATTAGAGCGCATTTTTGTCCCCGAAAATTTCTATGAAAATTCTATTGGGTGGAACCTTACGCACAAACCGCTTGACCGGATAAGCTTGACGCGCAGTATTTGGTCGAGAAACGGGTTGCTGGCTCGTTGGAAGCCAAACCGAGCACTGGCCGTAAGCGATTGCGGGGCTTAACTGAACATATGGGTGCGCCGGAGGACAGATGTCGGTGTTGCACGTAAAAAGCCTTTGAACCTTTGGACCGTTGCTGCGATATACACCTCGAATATGTGTCGTAGACCGCCTCTTACCTGTTTTAGACGTTCGCTACGTTCATTACACTGTTTTGACAATCGTACGAACAACCCGGGTGAGAGTGAAGTGAGAGTGGTGGTGTAGCACAGAGCAACCACTGGCTGTTGTTCAGGTGACCGTTGGTCTGTTGGCCGACCTTGGCTATTGAACGCTAGATGTTTCGCCACAGTAAGAGGAGATATCATCATCTACTAACCTCATCCATTTATTCCTGCTGCCTAGCACTTATTGAATACCAACTGCATACAGTATGCTGGCTCCAAACCTCGTGTAAGATCATAAGGTACCTAGAAGGTAAGTAGATTCACTTAAAATACCTGTCTTGTTCCTTGGTGAATTCCATCCGGTCCTATTTACCAATCTATTGAGTTTTCATCACTGGCAAAGCCTCAGTAATCTACCCTTGGGCTTTCTGAATTCAGATGTCCCGTCAGGATAGGCACATTTTTATGTCTTTATTTCTGAAATAGTCCGTGTACATAGTAACTAGACGGGCCCCAAAGTTTGTTTCAAGGCGTACGGAACCGTTGAAATGGTGGCCCACGATCTTATCCACTCGGTCACCCCGGTCCGGAGAAAGTGTGATACAACAGAACACAGCACATGCTAGAAACATGACGACGAAATTAGCACATGATTCATTTTCTACACCGCTTCGTAAAGGTAAAAGGTAAGATGTTCAGCTGTAGCACCCTTTCGGTGCCCAACTGCCATGCCACCCGAAGGTTGCACAAGGGCTGGGATACTGCCAGGTTGCCCAAGCCTAGACAGAGGAAGTCGAGAGACAGAGGTCGGGCTCGAACCACAGACCTTCCTATCAGTAAATTTGCGCTCTAAGCACTTGGGCCATCTCGCCCCACCGCTTTGTTCCCAAAGGTAAGTCACTTGTAAGTCATTGGTGAGGGTATAGAACAAAACGGATAAGACATTAACGTCGATGAAATTCGATTGAGCTATAGCTAGCGTCCTCCGGATAGCTTGTCGCCTGCGCAACTGGGCAGTGCTGAACGGACTCGTTCCCCGTGTTGTTTAGACAGGTGATAGAATACGCGTGACGCAATCGATGCGTCAGTACCTCGAACCAAATTGAGGTAGCTACACCCGTAGCTCAAACTTTATACGAGGGTGCAAGTGGAAAAATCTCTAGCTCCAGTGACGCGCATCCAATATAAGCCGGCTTTTTTTACGCTAGATGAACAATTACAGTTAGTAATGCTGTATGCATGTATGTGTGGAGCGGCTACGGTTGCAATGGGACTGAAAGTCGGTCCAATATAGCCACCGAGAAGTTGCCGCCGGTGACGAAAAGTCGCATTCGGGATTTCTGGTGAAACAATGAGGTAGATGCAAGCTGAATAGGCGAAGTCTGCACGGGTGGATTTCGGGCCACATTGAAGCCTCGTAGGGGGTCTTTGAGTAGGTTTGCTAGTGTCAGAACTATGGCACTATACTTTCGGACGGATGGGTTTCGTAGATGCTAGCATTAGTGTATGAGTGCTATTCGCACTGGTCTTTTTATACAGGAACCTGCGGTAGAACCATGTAATTTCATAGCTGACGGAGATGAGTCAGTCAATACTGTTCGGTTTCAAGCAAAAACTATACAAATTACTGGACGAAGCATTCAAAAACCAGTGAATCAGAATGAAAGAAAGAAAGAAAGAAAGGGTCACTGGCCTACTTGGAATCAACTCACATAGGCCATTTCCATCAAGATAGGTAGAACAGTATACTTAGATCATGGAAACTTTGTGGGCGAGTTTGAGAAGGTAATTCAGACGATCTGAGAAAATGTCGGCTAATTGTTCTCGGTGTAGGCTTTTGTACAAGCCGAATTGTGCGCAGCATTTTGGACCAGGCAAATATAAGCATCAGTGAAATATCCCGTATGCAACGAGTCTTGGAAAGTTGTGTCTAGAGTAGGTGTTTCAAAATAGTACCATATAATTATTACAAGTTTAATATAATATATGATATATACTCGCATAAGAAACAACAATAGTAATGTATCACAGCCCAGTCGTCTTGAGTGGGTGTACATGTTGCAAATGAGATGTGTGAATTGTTAGTTTCACAGTGAAATTTTACCGGTTCTTCCATAAGTTTTTCTTTGATTGTTAGCGGCATGATTCCTATTAGACTCTTACTGAACCGAACTTCTGTATCTCCGCTGCCTCTGTCTAGGTTGGGCAACCTTGGCAGTATCTCAGTCCTTGTGGTTCCTTCGAGCGGAATGACAAATAGGCACCGACAGGGTCTTACAGCTAGGCGATTTATTACTTATTATTTTATGTTGCAGAACTGACCGCTTTGGAATACCAGTATTTCCATTTTTGTGCTGTGTTGACAACGTGAAATCGAACTGAGCGGATGACAATGCTGCATGCCGTTGATACACAGGAAGCTCCATTTGACATCTGGACTGCACTTAGTACTAGCATACGGCTGAACTGGCTACAGCTGGATGACGATAAACTTCATAGCTCTAATCTGGATCTAGTGGTCAAAATAACCGGGTGTAATCGTTGACCATAAAAAGTCTTCCTAACGCGCATTTGGCAGAGTCTGTCATATTGGCGTTCAACTGTCAAGCAATTCAGGGTGTGCGTGTTATATCTGCTGATTCGCCAATCTGTTGTATTTGACTGCTGACCGCGCTCCAGTGCCTAGTGCCGGAGAAAGACTCATCGAAGGGAACACAGCAGCTTCATTCCGAGCAAACGAGTGTGAGAGCATGAGTGTGAAGATACAACGGCCTCAAGCTATTTTATTGGAGAGACACTGTCTGAACTTGGTCCAAGGCTGACTCACATTGTCTGACTTCCATACAAAGCTGTGATGCACTGCATATAGAGGG
Organism: Opisthorchis viverrini; assembly: GCF_000715545.1. Taxonomy (NCBI): domain Eukaryota; kingdom Metazoa; phylum Platyhelminthes; class Trematoda; order Opisthorchiida; family Opisthorchiidae; genus Opisthorchis; species Opisthorchis viverrini. The sequence goes on along the minus strand of NW_008751888.1, from coordinate 819,607 downwards.
GGGTTGTCTGACCTTGATCCAAAGCTGACTCACGCTGTCTGGCTTTGGTACGAGGCTGTGAGGGGGCGTTGTTTGTATGGCCAACATCTGGTAAAGCTGAGGGTCTCGGTAGATTTCGGGTATTCAGGGGTTAATTTCAGGAATCTGACCTTCCTGATAGTGTGCGAGTCGAATGTGATATCTAGACCAGTAATCATGGTACGAACTTACTGAAGGGAAGACAGGTGCTTCTGGACCTGGGCAACCTGGCGGTATCTCATCCCCTGTGCTTCCTTCTGGCGGCATGGCAACTATGCACCGAAAATGCGTCAGAGCTGAACGATTACTATTACTCTTATTATTATTATTTAAGCTGTCATGCTGAGTGAGTATAAGCTGTACAATTTACACTTCACCTTCACCCGTCCCATAGGAGAGATTAAGGCGCCAGAAGCGTGATTCAGATTGGATCTAACCCGACTCTATAATCATATTCCTCTGGTTTCCGGCGTTCCGTCGACTATAGTGTGCGAAACGCTAAGATACCAATCTTATTCTAGATTTTTGTCCCCATCCAACTAAGGACATTCAAATTACCAAGACATCACTCAAGGCATATCTGCTGAATTTCCTATTGGCTTGTCGATTTCGTACACACAATCGATACGCGCATGGTGGGAATTTCTTTGATCCAAGCGATAACTACAATTGAGCTCTACTCAGTATGTGCGACACAGCAGGTAAGTTTGTACAGCACCTCCTCCCGCCATTCAACTTTTACTTTATTTGTGCTGAAAAGACTCCGGAATTGAGACGGCGCAAAGCTTTTATCTTCTTAGAGAGGACGTTTCCAAAGGAAAAGGGCTATTCTGGCGGGGTCCAGTCATCATCATCATCATCATCATCATCATCATCATCATCATCATCATCAGCATCATCATCATCATCATCATCATCATCATCATCATCATCATCATCATCA